>NC_056626.2:16580694-16885926 GCF_002870075.4 Lactuca sativa
CCCATGGACTCCTTTAATTAGGGCCTTGGAAGATTTCCTTATGGGCTTCCCCATAGAATTCGTCCACCCCTTAATGCAAGGCAATCCATGGCCCAAATTGCAATTATCTTATAATTACAATTCCAGTCCCTTAAGTTTAATTAATCTCTTTTAGTCACAAAACTAATTACCAATTAATTCTTGACTAATATTAATTAAACAATATGATTTCTCCTTTAATATATTATTCTCATAATATATTAATAAATCATATTTAATCCTTTCTCTCCATAATTCATCCTATCAAGTTGCTTTGGTGAAGGCAACCCAAAAGGACCATGCACCATCGGGTCAAGTACATACCAAAATAGTTATGGACTTAGACACTAATCCAACACCTTCATGTATGTCTTTCAAGACTTCGGCAGCTTCAGGATCTTCCAAGCATCTAAGGTACGGACCTGCCATGGACTTTTTATAGAGTTTACCTCGGATTATCACGAATCTTGAGACTCTTGTTCTGAATGCTCTTTCTCTTTTTTCTTTTGATGGGATTGTACCATTTTGGAGATACTCCATAATGGGTTGGGTCCATGATCGTGAATCTTGTTCGTCAGGGTCCCTTTGAGGAGGGATCTGAAGGTCAGGATCTTCAATAGTTGTTACGCTTGTTGGTTGTTTAGGATCATCGGATTTGTCGACGAGTGTTTCTATGGCTGGAGTTATTATGTGGGTAATAAGAATCTTCGTTTCTGTTTCCTAACGTAGGATCCTTAGTTGGCTAATACGTCTGCTTCTGTGTTTCCTTCTCTGGGAACTTGGGTTAGGCTAAAGTTCTCAAAATCAGGAGCTAAATTTTTTTGAGGATCTCTAAATATAGTGCTAATCTTTCACTTTTCACTGCATAAGATCCATTGAAGTGATTAGTTAGTAATAAAGAATCAACAAATACCTAAACATCCCTGATTTGAAGATCCTTAGCCAATTGTAGTCCCATGATGAGTGCTTCGTATTCTGCTTCGTTATTGGTAGTGTTGAATTCGCAATTAATTACATGGGGTAGGATGTCCCCCTATGGCGACTTTAGTATGATTCCTAGCCCTGTTCCTTTTTTATTTGAAGCTCCATCTATGAACAATGTCTATTTTCCCAAGTCTTCATCTTGTAGGAGTTGCTTGGCTTCCATGTCTACTTCGTTTTGTAGATCATCACTAAAGTCAGCAACAAAGTCTGCTAATGCTTGTGACTTTATGGCGGATCTTGGTTCATATCTGATGTCTAACGTGCTTAACTTCACCGACCATTTTTCCATCCTTCCTGACATTTCTGGTTTTCTCATGACATTCTTAATAGGATAATTACTATTTACATGTATAATATTTGTTTTGAAATAATGTCTTAATTTAGTAGAATCAGTTACTAAGGCGAGAATTAATTATTCGAGGTGAGAGTATATGGTTTCAGGATCCAGGAGACTTTTACTTACATAGTACATAGGATGTTGGTATGCGTTAAGATCCTTGGCCAAGACAACACTTACTGTGTTTGAGGATTCTGAGAGGTAGAGGAGAATTAAGTTGTTCCCCATCAATAGGCTTTACTAGTAATGGCGCGGAACTCAAGTATTTTTTGAGTTTCTGAAAATCTTTTTCGTGATCTTCAGTCCATTAGAACCTCTTGTTCTTCTTTAAGATATCGTATAAGGGTTTACATCTTTCTGAGGATCTTGAAATGAACCTGTTGAGTGCCGCTACCCTTTCGCTTAGCCTTTGGATGTCTTTTGTTGAAGATGGATATTTCAGCTTAATGATTGCTTTAATCTGCTCCAGGCTTGCTTGTATTCCTCTCTTGGTTACCATATATTCAAGGAACTTGCCTGACTTCATCCCAAAGTGGCATTTGAGTGGATTCAACTTCATATTGTATTCGTCTAGGATGTTAAATGCTTCTTTAAGATCTCTGAGATGATCTTCAACTTTCATTGACTTCACCACCATGTCGTCGATATAGACTTCCATGGTGTCTCCCAGCTTGTCTTTAAACATCCGATTCACCAATCTTTGATATGTTAAACCTGCATTTTTAAGACCAAAAGGCATTACAGTGTGACAATATATACCTGTTGGTGTTATAAATGTTGTATCTTCATAATCGGATGGTTCGATCTGGATCTTTTGGAATCTCGCCATTCGCCATTTTTCTTTTGTATGACAACCACGTTAGCTAGCCATCTTGGGAACTTCACTTCCTTGATCATTCCTATCTTGAGGAGCTTCTCTACTTCTTCTTGGATGATCTGATTCCTTTCTGGTTCTAACTTCCTTCTCTTTTGGTGGATTGGTCTGAAAGAAGGATCAATATTAAGTTTGTGAGTGATAATACTCTTGTCTATACCTATCATATCTTCATGTTTCCATGTGAATGTCTTGCTTCTGGTTCTTAGGAAGTTTAACAGATCTTGCTCAATTTTCTCAGGCATTGATGATCCTGTGAGGACTTTAGCTTCAGGATCCTCGATGCCCAGGGGCACTTCCTTCATATCTTGCTCCTTCATTTCTAGAACATGTCATGCCCCCTGCCTTAATTGTTATGCTTGTTAGAGTTTGGTCATAGATTTCATAGAGGTTTTATAACATTCTTGCAATTCTTATTGATCTCCCATGATCTTCACTGTTCCCCATGGAGTAGGCAATTTTACATATTAATGATATGTTGTGACAACCCGAAATTTCTATCTTGTAAAGTCAATCAATTCAATCAAAAGTCAGACTCGTCTCTGCTATCTTTTAGCATTGTTAAGGGTCTGTTAGAGTGTTCTAAAGCCTAGTACATTCAAGGTTTGTTTGATAAGATGTGTTAACTTAAGTACATTATGTTGAAATCAAGCCAGAAACTCCATCACGAGAAGTTCACAGTCGCAAACTAGGGTTTACAGTCGTAAACCCATGGCCAGCCGTGAACCCCTCCCTTAAGTATCAAATTCCTTCATTTATTCCTTATTCCTCACATCTTCAAGGCTGAAACTCGAAATTCTCTCTCAACTATCATCTAGAACACTTCCATTGTTCTTCAAATTTGTAAGTATTTGCCTTCATTTTGAGTTAATATCTTTCAAATTTAAGTGAAACCCTTTGATTACATCCATAAATCCAACTCTTTTTACATAGATCTTCAAATCTTCATCCATTTCACCAAGAACACACACTTGTTCTTGGTGGCCGTGAACCCCCCCCCCCCCCCAAGGCTCCCCAAATCATGAGTATCTCTTCTATCATCATGTATCCATTAGAAACACTTACCTTCCAACCTGAAATCAAACATATTGTTCATGATCTTCAAGAGTTTACGGTCGTAAACCTTTCATAAGATCATGGTGGTCGTGAACACTTCAAGTGTTCTTAACCGTAAACACACCCATGGTCGTAAACATTCATAAGTGTGGCCGTAAACTCCGCTTTTACAATCATATGTGATTGGTACACTCCATTATGAGTGATACCTAGTTCCTAATGGTGTTTTCCATACATGATTAGTTGTTATGTACACTAATTGTACACATATATGTGTTAGTATATGTTTAATAGGATCTGTTTGTGCTCGGGATTTCACTGGGCATACTTAGCATCTTATATCAATCCCTCCTTCAAACCACTCACTACAGGTGAGTTCATACCCCTACAGTCAACCTTTTTCATATTTTAAATGTTTATAGGGGGGATACAATTTGAAACACAATAGAATTGTGTTTAGTTTTATAATTGAATTCTTGCAAAACATAAGAGTTTTACTGTTTTCAAACACTGCTAAACTTCATTTTCAAACCCCTTTTTAAATTACTTATAAAACCCCTTTGACTTTCAAAATCATATTCATGTAGATATTTAAGTATAAATGTGCTTTAATGGACTTAGGACTAATGTTAACAACCTTGACTCATGTTCCTTGTTTGGTTGTGGGCTTAGGGTAGGATTCACTAGTCCGACTGTCGATTAACTTATATTTATCCTAAATACTTATATGAATATTAAACACCATTTTCAAGAATATATTTAAATTAACCATTTATGATTACTAAGTGAGTCTTTCAACATGTCAGTTATACAACAAACATACTAGTAAACTATAATAGGTATAGTTTAGAGAATTACTATTTACTATCCTCGCACAATCTTACATGAGTCAGTCCATAATATGAGTCAAATCATTCATACTATAACAAGAACAGAAAGGAACATATACATTTACAAACAGGAACATATACAATTATAAAAGGAACATATACGCTATAATTAGAACAAGATAACAATAATGTAAGATACTATTTCATGGCACAACAATCCACTTGTTGTGTCACATTTTGTAACCAGAGTCTCCTGGAGAGAGAGAGCGTGAGTTTGTGTATAGATCTATACAGGATTGACCATCCCACACCTCACTGCTAGCTACAGTGGGATCCGCAGGTCCACAGGTGAACAAATGTCATACCTTTTCGACGTCCGAAAAACGTCGTGTATTTGCACTAGGTCGATCAAGCATGGTTACAACTTTATCGCATTTTCATCTAAAATAACCAACCCGATTATAAGGTGGTAAACTAATATTTGAGTATCATTCATTAGAATAAACATTTTATTTACATTACTATAAGAGAAGAAACAAATGGTACAGTCTTGGAAGGAGACTACATTTTTCATCACAAGCAGAAAATATAGGATTTTCGGGGAAAAACAAACAAACCTTTTTATAATACAATCATAACCCGCTTTTAAAGTAAATACAACATAATTACACTAAACTGTTTATGAACTCACCAGCTTAAATGTTGATTTTCTCTTTCAAAATAACTTGTATCCTCAGCTCACCAGTAGACAGGTACAGATGGCCAGGTTTTTGTGAAGACGGAGTTTCTTCAAGACTCGTCCAATTCTTTTGCTAATACATTCATTTTTGGTGTCATTAAACTTTACAAAGAACACATGTATTAAATATTATTATTAATGCAATGGATGTGGTTGATTGATTTACTATTGTGCATTGTTATGATATTGTACATGACATACTCCACCGCAGAACGTTTCCGCCATTCTGGTTTTGGGGTGTGACATATGTTGATGGAACTGCTTTCATCTCGTGGATCCACGGTGTCACACCCCGGCCGACGGCGGAAAAACCGGGCAATGCAACGTCATTTCCCGTATCATAGTTATCAACTTCCTGAAAACACATGCATTTTAAAATACGTCAACATAAAGTTGGTGAGTTCACAGGTTTTGACTCCATATAAAATAACACTTTTTACCAAGTTCATAAGTATAGTTTTGAAAGTATCATTTGGACTCTCCAACATTTAGTATATATATTAGGTATAATGGTTTACTTATTAAATCAGTGATATACCTATAAGTTTCACGTATTATGAATAAATGACTGTAATCCCATACAAACTAAGGTTGCTACGTATAAATCTTATTTCAATTCTATACGAGTAAAACCGCTACGTATAAATCTATTTCAATAATATATGAGTAAGTGTGCTACGTATAACTGTCTACTTAATGAGCAAGTAGTATACCTACAAGATCCTTGTACTTAGAGTATAAGTCTTTGGGAAACTTGTACTTAACATTCATAATTGTATATCGACAAAGTATAATGCTTCTAAAGTTGTACTACCATGAGTCCGTAACCGCGGCTATATGACTAGTTTCAAACCTCTGATTGATGCTACAAGTTTCGCATATTAAGATAACTTCCACATGTTTCATCAATGTCGGAACAATAAACAAATAAAAGGATAGTTCGTCACTCGTAAACCGTTGTGTTGTAGCTAGCAACCATGAATAGGGTTGTCAACCCATATCTTATTCATACACGACTTCCTCGCTCACACGGGATTAGCGGTTACAGGTCATAGGATTTTCCCTAAGATTTCCAATCTTAGTTGATGAATACAATAACTCATGTAGACTTGTCGAGTTCCGTTAGTTCTGGTAGTAAAATCATATTCGTGTCTAAAACCCTAAGTTATTAGACTATGATTTAAACATTACTCCTAATATTTATAATACTTAAGCAGTATAATAGCTATAACTTTGAGTTAAAACCAGGTTTTATCTTAACATAAAACCAACAATAACAACGTACCTATCAATTAACATATAGAACTTCCGAGTACAACTCTGGAACTATATCGCACATGATATATATATATATATATATATATATATATATATATATATATATGTATATATATATATATATATATATAATCCTAAGTATAACTTAAGATCTACATTAGTACAAGAGCATGCTAACAAGTTGATAATAGTTGTATATATTCAAAATATTATATTTAGAACAACTATATCCCGGTTATTATAATTATATATGTTGATACTAATATACTATCATATAGACATAATAGTAACGTATATACAATATTTAGCATGCGTTTTCCCCAAAAAATATTAGAAAGTGGGGCCATTAAACTCACCCTAGTAGCATGCTTTTATGTAATCTAAGCAGAAACGGTTAGTGGTTCGCGATCACCGGGCTCGGGATGCAAGACGGCTTCAGCAAATGAGAGAGCAGGAAAGAGTTCAGATGCAAGAATGGCTGAGGTTGAACTTGCTATTTATAGCAAGTTTTTTGGCCCTCATGACGTGATAATGATAGGCTCACGTCGTGAGCTATGGCAAGAGTCATCCCTTAGCCTCAACGCGTGTTTTCTAGCCTCAAATAGTGTTCTGCATCGTCCTCACGTCGTGAGCTTTTGGGTTATCGATCCGTAGACTTATAGCTTCGAAATGTGGCGTTTTGACTCCTCACATCGTGAGTTTTTATGCTCATGTCATGAGTCCAGTCAGATTAGGGTTTTTGACACGTGTCATGCACTTAGACAGTTGTAACTTCGGAAGGTCGTAACTTTTGCATACGAACTCCGTTTTTGTGGTTCTTTATATCAACGCGTAGGTAATTCTGAGTACTACAACTTTATTTTAGATTCAAATAGCTAATTCTAAGCCTATTTTAAATTCCTCTTGTTATAGATATTATATAGTATTAGAGTTTATCATAACTTCTTCATGCGAAGTCAGATTTAGACGTTCTCTATATTTTTGGAATCGTATGGATGTATACTTTGAGTTGTATCATAAAGAAAGTTCATATTTTTATTAGAATTTATCATGGACTACATAGTATGTTTATCACATTACTAGTGTACAAAATCACATGTGATTGTTATTCACCTATACTAGTGTTACATTCTCCCCCCGTTGAAGTAAATTTCGTCCCAAAATTTATTTTGTTCTAGATTCCACTGCAGGGTCCTGGGTAGCTTCCCTACTTCTGATTACGAATGCCCTACCACGGCCTAAACCTTCAGGACTCCTTAACTTTGGACATGCCCTCCTGA
Source organism: Lactuca sativa (assembly GCF_002870075.4). Classification (NCBI taxonomy): domain Eukaryota; kingdom Viridiplantae; phylum Streptophyta; class Magnoliopsida; order Asterales; family Asteraceae; genus Lactuca; species Lactuca sativa. The sequence goes on from NC_056626.2 coordinate 16,588,091, forward strand.
AGTGTCCAATCTCGCCACACTCATAACACGTTCTTCCTCCACCATAGCCAGTTCCAGTATTCGTTCCTTGGTTTATTGTTGCAGGTGTTGTGTTACTGCAGTAGCTGACGATATGTCCCTATTTATTACACTGACTGCACCATAAACAGTTACCTAGGTGGTGACGATTACACTAAGTGCCCCATTGGAGTTTTCCAGCATACTTCCTTGGTTGTATGGGTATTGTTGTTGTGGTTGCATAATTAGTTGCCACATCTTGTCTCCCCTCAGATGATTGTCTGATATTCTTCCCATTAAATTTGTGCTTGTTCGTTCCAGATTCGGGAGACTCAGCTATAAATCCCACTTGGATTTATGTGTTGGTTAGTTGATGAGCTTTTCGCTTTGCACTGTCATATGTTGCAAGCTTTGATGCGATCATCATTCCTTTGATTTATGATGCTAGACCCTAGATATATCGCTCGATCTTCTGATATTCGAGGGTTACAATAGTTGGACATATCACCGCAAGATCATTGAATCTAGCGGTATAAGCATTTATCTCGGAACCCTTCATTTTTAGGTTCCACAGCTCTTGTTCCAACTTTTGTATTTCCTCTCTTGGACAATACTCCTCTACTAGCATCCTCTTCAGCTCTTCCCATTTCATGTAGTTTGCAGCATCAATTCCTATTGTATTCACATGATTGTTCCACCATGTTAACGCTGCATTAGTGAAGGTACACGCAGCAAAGCGTACCTTATAGTCGTCCGGACAGAAGCTTATTTGAAATACTGATTCCGCCTTCTCAATCCATCGGGTCAAGTTAACAACCCCTTCTGTTCCATGTAAGCTCTTAGGTTTTCAATTCATAAAATCCTTGTAGGTACACATTTGGCGGTCCCTACATTTCCTTCATTTCTAACTCCACCTCTTGTGACATTAGCTAGAGCTTCAATGATTCTCTGAGCTATGATTTCTTCAAGTTCTGTTGAACTTATTGAGGGGTTTATTTCTGGTGGTGGTTGTTGCGGTTGTTGTTGTTGTGGTTTTGGTCGTATGTTAAGGTTTAGCTGAGCGCTACTTCTTCTAGGCATTTTGTTTAGTTCCTATACATTTTGGATCACCAAGTGTTTAGTCTATCAAATATTACTCCCAATTTAAATAGTTCATATGATCTGATCATAATAAAATATAGTTGTACACCTACACTTACTTGTGATAAGATCTATGCACATATGAACTTTAGTTGGAATATCTTATCTAAATCCTTGAGATCAAAAACATTTTGGGTATTTAGGTGTATTATCATCGCGGGTCTAAGTCTTCATATATGACTCTATATTTGTTATTTGTTGTATTCATGCTCTTTTAATTATTATTTGTTACTTCAGGTTTAGCTGATAAGGCACCGGCCAGTCAGGACAGTCGGAGGGCAAGTTCATTTTAGCTATAGCCGTTCTGAAATCCAGCAACCCAAGCGACATGTATATCCTGTCACCGCTCCTGTAAGTAGTCATTTAGTAATATATTTAATAATACTTTATATTGTAGGCTAAGGATATACCTAAACCTAACAGAGTACGCCCTAAACTATAGTCGTGCTTTCTTAAGAAAGTACTAATTCACTATAGTTAATGGCTCTGATACCAATCTGTCACACCTCGGCCGTCGGCGGAAACACCAGGCAGTGTAACGCCATTTCTCGTATCATAGTTATCAACTTCCTGAAAACACATGCATTTTAAAATACGTCAACATAAATATGGTGAGTTCACAGGTTTTGACTCCATATAAAATAACACTTTTTCTCAAGTCCAAAAGTGTAGTTTTGAAAGTATCATTTTGACTCTCCAACATTTAGTATATATATTAGGTATAATGGTTTACTTATTAAATTCGTGATATACCTATAAGTTTCACATATTATGAATAAATGATTGTAATCCCATACAAACTAAGGTTGCTACGTATTAATCTTATTTCAATTCTATATGAGTAAAACCGCTACGTATAAATCTATTTCAATTCTATACGAGTAAGTGTGCTAGGTATAACTGTCTACTTAATGAGCAAGTAGTATACCTACAAGTTCCTTGTACTTAGAGTATAAGTCTTTCGGAAACTTATACTTAACATTCATAATTGTATATCGACAAAGTATAATGCTTCTAAAGTTGTGCTACCATGAGTCCGTAACCGCGGCTGTATCACTAGTTTCAAACCTCTGATTGATGCTACAAGTTTCGCATCTTAAGATAAGTTCCACACGCTTCATCAACGTCGGAACAATAAACATATAAAAGGACAGTTCGTCACTCGTAAACCGTTGTGTTGTAGCTAGCAACCATGAGTGGGGTTGTCAACCCATATCTTATTCATACACGACTTCCTCGCTCACACGGGATTAGCGGTTACAGGTCAGAGGATTTTCCCTAAGATTTCCAATCTTAGTTGATGAATACAATAACTCATGTAGACTTGTCGAGTTCCGTTAGTGCTAGTAGTAAAATCATATCCGTGTCTAAAACCCTAAGTTATTAGACTATGCTTTAAACATTACTCCTAATATTTATAGAACTTAGGCAGTATAATAGCTATAACTTTGAGTTAAAACCAGGTTTTATCTTAACATAAAACCAACAATAACAAAATTTAACGTTCCTAGTTTTATGTTGACATAAAACCAACAATAACAACGTACCTATCAATTAACATATAGAACTTCCGAGTACAACTCTAGAACTATATCGCACATGAAATGTATATAGAATCCTAAGTATAAATTAAGATCTACATTTGTACAAGAACATGCTAACAAGTTGATAATAGTTGTATATATTCAAAATATTATATTTAGAACAACTATATCCAAGTTATTATAACTATCTATGTTGATACTAATATTCTATCATATAGACATAATAGTAATGTATATACAATATTTAGCATGCGTTTTCCCCAAAAAATATTAGAAAGTAGGGCCGTAAAACTCACCCTAGTAGCGTGCTTTTCTATAATCTAAGCAGAAACGGTCAGTGGTTCATGATCACCGAGCTCGGGATGCAAGAGGGCTTCAACATATGAGAGAGAAGGAAAGTGTTCAGATGCAAGAATGGTTGAGGTCGAACTTGTTATTTATAGATAGTTTTTTGGCCCTCACGACGTGAGAATGATAGGCTCACGTCGTGAGTTGTGGCAAGAGTCATCCCTTAGCCTTAACGCGTGTTTTCTAGCCTCGAATAGTGTCCTGCAGCGTCCTCACGTCATGAGGAAACCTTGATCACATCGTGAGCTTTTGGGTTATTGTTCTGTAGACTTCTAGCTTCAAAATGTGGCGTTTTGACTCCTCACGTTGTGAGTCCAGTCAGATTAGGGTTTCTGACCCATGTCATGCTCTCAGACAGCTGTAACTTCGGAAGGTCATACATTTTGTATACGAACTCCATTTTTGATGTTCTTTATATCCACGCGTAGGTAATTCCAAGTACTACAACTTTATTTTAGATTCAAATAGCTAATTCTAAGCCTATTTTAAATTCCTCTTGTTATAGAGATTATATAGTGTTAGAGTTTATCATAACTTCTTCACGCGAAGTCAGATTTAGATGTTCTCTATATTTTTGGAATCGTATGGATGTATACTTTGAGTTGTATCATAAAGAAAGTCCATATTTGTATTAGAATTTATCATGAACTACATAGCACGTTTATCACATTACTAGTTTACAAAATCACTTTACATAATTGGCATAATCACATGTGATTGTTATTGGCCTATTTTGACTAGTGTTACACACAGTCTACCTAGTATCACATTATAAGAAGATAAGGTGTTAGTAACACAGAAATTTTGTATAGAGTTTACCCCCTCTATATACATTGGTAGCTTTATCTCCCCAATCGTGTGTTTTGTTTCCCCGCTAAATCCTATGAGGACCGAGGATATCTTGATTATCTCTGATTCTGGGATGTTCATCCTTTATAGTGCGTCTAGGAGTACGATGTTGGCCAAGGATCCTCCGTCAACAAGAATCCTTCTGACGAAATGGTTGGCCATGTACAGTGTTATCACCAGCTCATCATGGTGAGGATCATGAATGCCTTACCTATCCGTCTCGTCAAATGTGATTTCCTCTTCACTGCTAACCATGGTATTCTTTTGTGGTCTATCTTCCTTTTTTGTTTTAGAGACTCTGGTGTGTCTTTTAGCCTAAGAATAAGAAGTAACACAGATGTTAGATCCACTTGAGATAACATGAATTATCTTAGCGTTAGGGGGTGGAGATCCTGGTTTCTCCGGAATCTTGTGACCATCCTGGCTGTTCTCCTTGAATTTTTCTCTTTTTCTCCCGAGGATCTCTTTGAGGTGTCCCTTGCTAAGGAGGTAGCTGATTCCTTTTAATAGTGCTATGTATTCTTCCTTCATGTGACCGAAGTCTTCGTGGTAAGCACACCATTTAGACTTGTCTTTCCAACTGGTGGACTTGTTATCCCTCTTCGGCCATCTTGCTTTGTCTCCAAGATCCTACATAACATGAATTATACCTGAAATATCCACAGAAACACAATAGTCTGTGATCTTAGGAAGTTCCTCTTCTTCTCCTTCATGATCGAGGGCATTGACCCTGTGATGATCCAGTTTGTAATAGGGTTTCGATTTGTATGATCTAGGGTTTAAGGATTTGGCCTTCCTATTGGGATTCTCGTATTGACTTGAAGGGTTGCTTCTCTCCTAAATTTATTTATCCTCTTCAAGCCTTATGAACCTTAATGCTCGGCACCTGACTTCGTCTAATCTTTTGCATGGGGTCATCACAAGGTCTTCATAGAAGGGTGAATCCTTCCTTACTCCCATCTTGAAGGCCTCTACAACAGTAGCCATGTCGATGTTTGGGATGCTCAGAACTTCCCTGCCAAACCTATTAACGAAATCCCTAAGTCTTTCCTTAGGATCCTGAACCACTCGATAGAGATCACTCAAAGGTTATGCTGCAAGAAAACTGGTTATTGAAAATATTGGCTAAGTGTGAAAATGAAGTAATAGAGTATGGGGGAACATTTATGTCACACCCCCAAACCTGAACGGCGGAAACGTTCGGGGGCGGATGACTTCATGTGGTAACGTAACAAATGAATACATAGTAAAGAAAGCAATACAACCATCATATATATAATTGAAAGTTTACATTTGTCAAAAGTTACATGTTCAAAACTCAATTACAATATGATGTCAAAATACGAGATTAAACTGGCGCCGCAGCATCCCTTCATCAAAAGCGAAATGAATACCTGAAATTACTGATTCCCTGGGACATACAAGTAATTTTGAAAGAGTAGATCAGCATTTAAGCTGGTGAATTTCATAAGTATTTAAGTGACAATGTTCGAATGAACTGAAATGTTTTATCTTCGTTTGTTTGTGGTTAGAAAATCCAATATTTTCTACTAGTATAAAAGTAGCCTTCACTCAAGACCAATGTTTGTTTCTAAAATGTATGTAAATGTAAAAGAACCAATGAATTTGAAAACCTTGTAAATCAATGCATTTTAATACCCCTTGTGAGTTTTATAACCATACTATTGACTCTGAATGCCTATACACAACGTTCTTCAGGCGTTGAAATGTTATGACGTTTGTCACCCCAAACGGTGGACTGCAGCTAACAGTCAGGGCGCGGGTTTGTCAAGCCCGTATAGATCTATACACAAACACCATGCTCCCCCTCCAAGGGATTCTGGTATATAATACAGGACTTGAAATGTGTACTCGAACGTACATGAAGTTAGTGTCTCACAAATCCGTGGTATAAAAACAGATCTACTTGTTAAAATGTTACGTTTGTTCTTGTACACGAAAGTGAACTTCTTGAAATATGTGATTCTACTACATAAGAGTTAGAAATTTGTTTCGTAAAACCATACCTATTATAGTTTCCAAAAAGCGTGTCTTGTTTGTTTAGAAATATTGAGAAAAGAAATCACTTGTTTATGAAAGTATAGATTTTTGGTGTAGAGTCTAGGATAGACAAGAAAAATCTAAGAACAATTTAGTTTATACATGTATTACAACAACATTATATTTTAAAAGGTAAGATGCTATTGTGACATATGTTATATATATATATATATAAAAGTTCCTTTAAATGTTTATAAATCGCATGATATTTGAATATATAACAGTATATAAAAGAGTTTCCTTATGGAACACACGATAATACTCGTGTGTTTTACTTGTAATCCCCCCCCTTGAAAGCATATAAAAGTATTTAGAATAATTAAAACGGTTGATTAAGGGGTATGAAACTCACTTGAAAGTTTGAAGATAGCGAGATGGAAAACCGGGCAGAGTTTCGTCTCGGGAAACGGATTTTCCTCGGGGTTCTCGGAAATCTCGGGAGTAAAATCGACCTTCGGGACTTGAGCCAAAAAGACCAGAGCTTCGGGTTTGAACGGACACGGAAAACGAGGCAAAGTTGGGAGAGAGAGAGAAGAGAAATGAACCATTTCTTTGGAAACCCTCGCATTCTATTTATAGGAAGGCTGGTCTGCCTCGGTACGCGGGGCGTACGCTCGTACGCGCTGCGTACGCGTACGTCATGCATGACCGAAGCCTCGACTGCCTCGGTTCGGATGGGACGGGTTGTTGGGTTCTCGGGTCGGATGGGACGGGTTGCTGGGGAGGTGGGTCGGATGGGACGCCGGGTCGGATGGGACGTCGGGTCGGGCGGGTCGGGCGGGTCGGATGGATCGGATTCCTCGGATATGGCGACGTGGACGATCCGAGGCCAATCCTCTCGGTTACGCGGGGCGTACAGGAGTACGCAGCGCGTACTTCGGAGGAGGATGCTGACTCCCCTTCGGATAATATCCGAATTTTGAATTAAATAAATAATTAATTTATTTAATAAACTTCAAAAATCCATATCTTCTTCATACGAACTCCGTTTTCGATGGTCTTTATATCCTCGCGTAGGTGAGACTACGCTCTACAACTTTCGTTTAGACTCCGTCGGCAAATTCCAAAATTATATTTTTATTATTTATTAAAAATCCATCGTGTTTAAGGAATTTCTTAGAAAATTCATAACTTCTTTATCTGATGTCGGTTTTTGCCAGACTTTTTACCGCTGGAATACCATTGATGAGACCTTCGATTCTCGTTTAGGTCATTCCGGCCAAAAGTCGCTCGATTTTCGATTCGAGTTTTTAGCTGTCTGTTGCTAAGCCGAACTTGGAAAAATCACATCTTCGCTATATGAAGTCGGATTTGGGCGTTCTTTTCACGTACGATTATGTTTCAAAGACATTTAATCATAGAAGGAAATTAAGTAGAACTTATTTATACATGTTATTATGAAAGTAACTTTTTATTATTCAGAAGTGGTTACAATACTTGACCCATTATGGTCGTTACAAAGAGTTGAAATATCGGGTTGTCACATCATCCCCCCGTTAGAGAGAATTTCGTCCCGAAATTTAAAGTAGTAAAGATACTAGTGAACATGAAAGAGATGAGGGTACTTTTGTTTCATCTGATCTTCGCGTTCCCATGTGAATTCGGGTCCCCGCTTGGCGTTCCAGCGAACCTTCACGATGGGTATGCGACTTTGTTTTGTTTGTTTGACCTCTCGGTCCATGATTTCTACTGGTTCTTCCACAAAGTTGAGGCTCTCGTTGATCTCGATCTCGTCGAGTGGAATAACAAGAGTCTCGTCGGAAAGGCACTTTTTCAAGTTTGAGACGTGGAAGGTTGGATGGATGTTACTAAGTTCGTGCGGTAGGTTTAGCTTGTAAGCCACTGGGCCGATTCTGGCAAGAATCTCGAAAGGCCCTATGTATCTTGGATTTAGTTTCCCACGCTTTCCAAATCGTATTAAACCCTTCCACGGTGAGACCTTTAATAAGACGCGGTCTCCTACCTGGAATTCCAAAGGTTTCCTCCTTTGGTCAGCGTAGCTTTTCTGTCGGTCTCTTGAGGCTTTCAATCGTTCACGAATCTGAACGATTTTCTCTGTTGTTTCACGTATGATCTCCGGACCTGTGAGAGTGCTTTCAGGAACTCTTCCTCTAGCTAACTGGGTATCGCCAACTTCAGTCCAGCACAGAGGGGATCTGCACTTTCGACCATAGAGGGCTTCAAACGGAGCAGCCTTTATGCTTGTATGATAACTATTGTTGTATGAAAATTCGACAAGGGGTAAATGAATATCCCATGCCTTTCCAAAGTCAATCACACAGGCTCTCAGCATGTCTTCTAAAGTTTGTATTGTTCTCTCACTTTGTCCGTCTGTCTGTGGGTGGTAGGCTGTACTCATGTCTAGCCTAGTTCCCAGGGAACTTTGTAGTGACTGCCAGAATCTTGAAGTGAATCTACTATCTCGATCGGAGATAATGGATATCGGAACACCATGCAGTCGTACTACTTCCCTTAAGTAAGTTCTTGTAAGCTTCTCCATTTTGTCAGTCTCCTTGATGGGTAGGAAATGTGCGGATTTGGTCAACCTGTCGACAATGACCCATATGGTATCGAGTCCACTTGTCGTCTTGGGTAACTTGGTTATGAAGTCCATAGTAATCCGCTCCCATTTCCATTCCGGTATCTCTGGTTGTTGTAGTAGTCCTGACGGTTTCTGATACTCGACCTTAACCTTAGCGCAAGTAAGACATTTACTCACGAAGGTAGCAATTTCTGCTTTCATGTTAGGCCACCAGTATAGTTTCTTAAGATCCAGATACATTTTATCTGAACCCGGGTGAACGGAATATCTTGAATTGTGAGCCTCGGTCATGACTACGTTTCTGAAACCACCATGATTTGGGGTCCAGATTCGGTCCATGAGATAGTAGGCCCCGCCACCCTTGACTTCTAAATTCTTCTCCATTCCTCGCAGGGATTCACCCGCCACATTTTCAGGTTGCAAAGCTTCCATTTGTGCTTCCTTAATTTGTGTGGATAGGTGGGAATGGATAGTCATGGTCAGAGATTTGACCCTCCGACCAGTGTATTCCTTTCGACTGAGGGCGTCGGCTACTACGTTGGCCTTGCCAGGATGATAACGAATTTCGCATTCGTAGTCATTCAGTAACTCAACCCATCGTCGTTGTCGCATGTTGAGTTCCTTCTGATCGAAAATGTGTTGAAGGCTCTTGTGATCGGTGAATATAGTACTCTTTGTTCCGTATAAGTAGTGCCTCCAGATCTTCAGAGCAAATACCACTGCTCCTAACTCGAGGTCATGTGTCGTATAGTTCACTTCGTGTGTCTTAAGCTGTCGGGAGGCATAAGCGATAACCTTCCCTCTCTGCATAAGAACACAACCAAGCCCTTGATTTGAAGCATCGCAATACACCACGAAGTCTTCTATCCCTTCGGGGAGGGATAGTATCGGTGCGGTGCACAAGGCCTGTTTTAGTGTCTGGAATGCCTTCTCTTGTTTCGCTTCCCAGTCAAAGGCCACTCCTTTCTGGGTTAATGAAGTAAGAGGTTTCGCAATGCTCGAAAAGTTCTTTATGAATCTGCGATAGTAGCCAGCTAGACCTAGAAATTGACGAATTTCTGTAGGTGTCTTTGGTGCCGACCAGTTCTCAATAGCCTTAATTTTGGAAGGGTCCACGTGTATACCTTTCTCGCTAACAACGTGACCTAAAAATTCGACTCTTCGAATCCAAAATTCGCATTTAGAGAACTTCGCATATAGTTTCTCCGTTCGCAGTGTTTCTAGGACTTTTCGTAGGTGTTGACTATGCTCTTCCTCACTTCGAGAGTAGATAAGTATATCATCGATAAAGACGATGACGAACTGATCCAAGTAAGGGCGACATACCCTATTCATTAGGTCCATAAATACTGCTGGTGCATTGGTTAATCCGAACGGCATCACTACGAATTCGTAGTGTCCATAACGAGTTCGGAAGGCTGTCTTTGGAATGTCCCCCTCTAGAACTCGTAATTGATGATATCCGGATCGCAGGTCTATTTTGGAGAAGCAGTTCGCCCCTTGAAGTTGATCGAATAGGTCGTCGATACGGGGTAGAGGATAGCGGTTCTTGACAGTAAGTTTGTTCAGCTCTCTGTAGTCGATGCACATACGGAACGATCCGTCTTTCTTCTTTACAAACAAGACTGGTGCTCCCCAAGGTGAGAAACTTGGTCTTATGAATCCTTTGTGAAGGAGTTCATTAAGTTGACTGGAAAGTTCCTGCATCTCTGCTGGTGCAAGACGATAAGGCGACTTCGCTACTGGGGTAGCTCCTGGAATTAAGTCGATTCTGAACTCGACTTGACGTTGCGGTGGTAATCCTGGTAGTTCTTCTGGAAAGATATCAGGAAAGTCGCGTACTACCGAGATGCTCTTGATGTCCTTCAGTTCTTGACTTGTATCGACGATGTGCGCTAAGAATGCTCGACAATCCTTCCGCAAGCACTTTCGAGCTTGGATGCACGAAATGATGCGAAGGTTTGTACTAGATTTGTCGCCGTAGACAACTAATGTTTCATTGTTTGGGAGGTTAAGACGGACTGCTTTCTCAAAGCACATGATGTCGGCGCGAAGAAGGCTCAACCAATCCATGCCGATGATGACGTCGAAACTTTTAATTTGAACAGGCATGAGATTGATTGGGAAAGAATGGCCGTCTAATGTTAACGTACAGCCCATGTATATGCAATTTGTGTTTTCGGTTTTTCCATTGGCCATCTCTATAGTGAATGAATTTTCTAACTTGCTAGGTTTAGGTTTAAGTAAATGAATAAAATTTTGACTCACGAAGCTTCTCTCCGCTCCACTATCGAATAATATGCATGCGTATGAATTATCGAGAAGAAACGTACCAGCAACTATAGTTGGGTCAGCTACAGCTTCGTCGTGGCCTATTGCCAAAACTCGTCTAACACCTCCGGTGCCTGCTGCCTTAGGACAGTTTCTCTGGTAGTGGCCCACCTCGCCACAACCGTAGCAAGCCTGTCCTACACCCGCACTGGGAACTTGAGTGATCGGATTCGCGGGTTCCTTGCAGAAACGGGTTGTGTGCCCTTTCTGGCTGCAGTTAGTGCACTGCATAGTTCGACAAGGTCCATGGTGGTGGTAATTGCATTTGGTGCATTTTGGGAGGTTGCCTATATAAGGCTTTGTTGGGTAGGTATTTATAGGGGCTGTAGTGGGTACAATGGCAGCATTTACTGACACAAGTTGTTTCTTCGCGGATTCTTGGGAAGATCCACCCTTCCCTTTAATCCATGCTCTCTTCCTGCCATTGTTGTGGTTGTTGTTGTAGTTGTTGTAGTTGTTGTTTGCTTTCTGTGGTGCTGGTGCAGAAGTGATTGAGTTCTGATGACCTCCGTAGTCGATCAGAGATTGTGCCAGTTCCTTAGCACTTTCAAAGGTGTCAGGTTTAGAAGCTAACACGCTTGATCGCATTTGGGGCGTCAGTCCCCAGATGTACCTTTCTATCTTCTTGCTCTCGGGAGCAATCATATCTGGACAAAGGATTGCCAGCTCGCAGAATCTGTTGGTATAAGTAGCGATGTCGGTACCCACCATTCCGAGAGTCCATAGCTCGTGTTCAAGCTTTTGAATTTCTCCCCGTGGGCAGTATTCTCTCATCATCATGGCCTTCAAGTTCTCCCAGCTTATGGAGTTCGCCACGATTAGGGTAAGTACGTTAACGTGGCCATTCCACCAAGTTAAAGCTTTATCGAGAAGGGTGAAAGTTGCAAATTTGACCTTGCTGTGCTCGGGGCAGGAGCATATTTCAGAGACTGCCTCTGTCCTTTCGATCCACTGCCTCAGGGCCATCACACCACCAGTACCATAAAACATTCGGGGCTTGGCATTAGTGAAGTCCTTATAGGTGCATTCCCGAGGTGGTCCATGACTCTCGCCATGGTTGGATAGGTGCGTGCCAGATCCCGAGCCATTAGTACTCGAGTTATTGATCTGTGACATGGCAGCTGCCACTGCTGCGGTGACTGCTGCTTGAAACATAACAGCATCAAATTGGGGTGGTGGAGGTGGTGGTGGTATAGGTGCTTCCTCACCGTTGTTTCGCCTCGGATTCCTACGCGGAGGCATCCTTCAACTATAGATTGAAAAGACAAGGATAAGAATTTCATAGAATGGAAAATGTATGTGTCTCATGAACTAAATCGCTATAGTTCAACAATAGATGATAGTATGAGTCTTACAATAGAAGAATGAAAGTTATTTGTAAGACTGAAGGTATGAAACAAGTATTTGGGGTTCTCAAAGACCATTCAAGGTTCGAACGAAATACTCAACATAGTAGTAATAGTGCCACTTATATTAATATAAAAGTTGTTACAACGATCATGAAAATTTGACCCCTATAAGGGTCTCCGATTACAAAGTTCGAGAAATTTAAAGACTTTTAGCCGAGGTCCTAAGCTATAACAAAATTTGAGTCCTTGACAAGCACTACTTGCGTCGAAGGTTGCGCTTGGAGCTTGACTCCGTATCTGATTGCTTTGACTCCATTAGACGCCTATCGAAAGCGGCTTGTTGTTCCCTTAGTTCGGCGAGGGCTGCAATCATTTGCGCTTGAAACGCTTCGGTTTGGAATTGAGCGTTGTCTTGCATCTTGTCCAGCCTACGGATGTCAGAAGTGTGAACCTGCACTTCCACGTTGATATCCCGGAGTCGGCTAGCTTGTACTCCAGACTGATAGGACTGATTGGCTAACTTACCCACCATTACCGGGAGTGCTCGATCAGCCGAACCTCCGCCGCGGACATCATAGAAGTCCCGGCACATGCCGTAGGGAGGGCGTAGGTTCTGCTGTTGGCTCCAATAGTGGAGGTGACTTCCCCAAACGGGAGTCGGTCCTTGAAAGTTCCTTACGAAGACGGGAGGTCGAATGGGTGGTGGATCGATAACTTCCGGCTCTGAGTCGGTACCGGAGTCATCACCCACTTCTATGGGTTCCTCGTCCTCTTCGGGATCATCTTCGATCCATCCTCCGTTGCCTTGGTTGGGAAAGTAGGGGTCGCCAGGGTGGTGAAATCCAGCCATTTGGCTGTACGAGAAATAGGGTTATAAGAATTGAGTAAAGTCGGAACATGTAAAACATGTAAGTTAAACTAGTTTAGATAGCAAATACTCCTATAGTATTTAAATTCTTGTGTTTGATTCTTGAAATGGTTTGGTAAGTTTTGACTTGTTGCTTACTATGATCATTCCTCGATATACGTTGGTCCAATCTTGGGCAAATATAGTTGATCACGCTATATTTGTCCAAAATCTGATTACATATATCGAGTCTCAATCGTAGTGTCAACTTGTCTAAATACTTGTATAGTTGTATAACATGAAAATAGTTCGTGGTATGCATGTATTTGTACTTAAATGAACTACCAATTTAAGTTGAACGAAATGCTGCTTAAGTGTAAAAAGAAAATTTGTTTTGTCAGAGAGTATTGGTCCCTTAAGCATTTATAGTTTGTATATCTTATGTGGTTCGATATAGTTAGTTCACTATAAACATTGCTCTGATACCAATCTGTCACACCCCCAAACCTGAACGGCGGAAACGTTCGGGGGCGGATGACTTCATGTGGTAACGTAACAAATGAATACATAGTAAAGAAAGCAATACAACCATCATATATATAATTGAAAGTTTACATTTGTCAAAAGTTACATGTTCAAAACTCAATTACAATATGATGTCAAAATACGAGATTAAACTGGCGCCGCAGCATCCCTTCATCAAAAGCGAAATGAATACCTGAAATTACTGATTCCCTGGGACATACAAGTAATTTTGAAAGAGTAGATCAGCATTTAAGCTGGTGAATTTCATAAGTATTTAAGTGACAATGTTCGAATGAACTGAAATGTTTTATCTTCGTTTGTTTGTGGTTAGAAAATCCAATATTTTCTACTAGTATAAAAGTAGCCTTCACTCAAGACCAATGTTTGTTTCTAAAATGTATGTAAATGTAAAAGAACCAATGAATTTGAAAACCTTGTAAATCAATGCATTTTAATACCCCTTGTGAGTTTTATAACCATACTATTGACTCTGAATGCCTATACACAACGTTCTTCAGGCGTTGAAATGTTATGACGTTTGTCACCCCAAACGGTGGACTGCAGCTAACAGTCAGGGCGCGGGTTTGTCAAGCCCGTATAGATCTATACACAAACACCATGCTCCCCCTCCAAGGGATTCTGGTATATAATACAGGACTTGAAATGTGTACTCGAACGTACATGAAGTTAGTGTCTCACAAATCCGTGGTATAAAAACAGATCTACTTGTTAAAATGTTACGTTTGTTCTTGTACACGAAAGTGAACTTCTTGAAATATGTGATTCTACTACATAAGAGTTAGAAATTTGTTTCGTAAAACCATACCTATTATAGTTTCCAAAAAGCGTGTCTTGTTTGTTTAGAAATATTGAGAAAAGAAATCACTTGTTTATGAAAGTATAGATTTTTGGTGTAGAGTCTAGGATAGACAAGAAAAATCTAAGAACAATTTAGTTTATACATGTATTACAACAACATTATATTTTAAAAGGTAAGATGCTATTGTGACATATGTTATATATATATATAAAAGTTCCTTTAAATGTTTATAAATCGCATGATATTTGAATATATAACAGTATATAAAAGAGTTTCCTTATGGAACACACGATAATACTCGTGTGTTTTACTTGTAATCCCCCCCTTGAAAGCATATAAAAGTATTTAGAATAATTAAAACGGTTGATTAAGGGGTATGAAACTCACTTGAAAGTTTGAAGATAGCGAGATGGAAAACCGGGCAGAGTTTCGTCTCGGGAAACGGATTTTCCTCGGGGTTCTCGGAAATCTCGGGAGTAAAATCGACCTTCGGGACTTGAGCCAAAAAGACCAGAGCTTCGGGTTTGAACGGACACGGAAAACGAGGCAAAGTTGGGAGAGAGAGAAGAGAAATGAACCATTTCTTTGGAAACCCTCGCATTCTATTTATAGGAAGGCTGGTCTGCCTCGGTACGCGGGGCGTACGCTCGTACGCGCTGCGTACGCGTACGTCATGCATGACCGAAGCCTCGACTGCCTCGGTTCGGATGGGACGGGTTGTTGGGTTCTCGGGTCGGATGGGACGGGTTGCTGGGGAGGTGGGTCGGATGGGACGCCGGGTCGGATGGGACGTCGGGTCGGACGGGTCGGGCGGGTCGGATGGATCGGATTCCTCGGATATGGCAACGTGGACGATCCGAGGCCAATCCTCTCGGTTACGCGGGGCGTACAGGAGTACGCAGCGCGTACTTCGGAGGAGGATGCTGACTCCCCTTCGGATAATATCCGAATTTTGAATTAAATAAATAATTAATTTATTTAATAAACTTCAAAAATCCATATCTTCTTCATACGAACTCCGTTTTCGATGGTCTTTATATCCTCGCGTAGGTGAGACTACGCTCTACAACTTTCGTTTAGACTCCGTCGGCAAATTCCAAAATTATATTTTTATTATTTATTAAAAATCCATCGTGTTTAAGGAATTTCTTAGAAAATTCATAACTTCTTTATCTGATGTCGGTTTTTGCCAGACTTTTTACCGCTGGAATACCATTGATGAGACCTTCGATTCTCGTTTAGGTCATTCCGGCCAAAAGTCGCTCGATTTTCGATTCGAGTTTTTAGCTGTCTGTTGCTAAGCCGAACTTGGAAAAATCACATCTTCGCTATATGAAGTCGGATTTGGGCGTTCTTTTCACGTACGATTATGTTTCAAAGACATTTAATCATAGAAGGAAATTAAGTAGAACTTATTTATACATGTTATTATGAAAGTAACTTTTTATTATTCAGAAGTGGTTACAATACTTGACCCATTATGGTCGTTACAAAGAGTTGAAATATCGGGTTGTCACAATTTAGCATCCATTTGAGGGCTGATCTTGTAAGGTTGAACTGAAGCCACATAGGCAAGCTTACTTCAATTGCCCTGGGATAGGAATGATCTCCATCCTTTCTTGGTATTGTGTTATGTGCTCTTCAGTATATGTGGTTCCATCGTAAAGCTTCATGCTAGGAGTTTGGAAATGCATAGAAACTTTGGTATCGGCTATCGCTGGAGAAAATCTCAGGATCTTGTGACTTGTTATAGATGCTTCTTGTATGGGTTGGACCACCCCAGGTATGCTTGAGATTATTTTTCTCAACTGTTGAAGTTCCCTAGCCATGATTGGATTTATTCCTACATCAATATTAGTATAGTTAGTATTAATAGCATTACTGTTTAAGAAGTTACTAGAATCAAGGTTTCTAGAAGTATTGAAAGGCTCATTGAGATTATTGATCATAGATGCTCGGTTGTCTATAGCTGTCCCCCAGGGTGACGCCATAGTGGTAGGAACCGTGTTCTTCTGGTAATTTTCTGAGGATCATGCATTATCAAAGTTCAGGATACTTGGTTGTACAACTGTGGGCATTGTTTCCTGGAATTTCTGAAATTTCGCCTTCATCCTTTACACTTCTCTGAGTAGTGCTCTATTCTCCTCCTGCTATTGGGTCACCTGTTGTGTCATTTTCCTCATCATAACAAAGAGTTATCTAGTAGTGACCGAGGCAGTCGGATCCTGGATTCCTGAAGATCCCATATTTCCTTGGTTAGTGACCGGAGAGGTGTTTTTTGTGGAAGTGTCAGGCGTTTTCTACTGACCAGGGGGGCCACTTGGAGGAGGCGGTAGGTTTTTGGTTGAAATGGAAGGAACAGAGGACAAAGAAAGGATCGGTTGTGTAGACATGATTTTTTCGAGGATTTTGAACACCGCTACCCCACGGTGGAAGCCAAATTGTTTGGGTCAAAAATTACACAAGTACTAATCAACCAAATTGAATGAGAGGCTATGATGTTCGAATTGTGCGATAGAAAATGACAAATGAGAGTGACATAACAGTTTACAAGGAAAGCCCTTGATCCTTGCTAGGATCTCCAGCACAAAACCTTGGGACGTGACAATAATCTCCTACCTTGATGGTTTTATTAATGTAAAATAATGATTACAGAGAATATTTCAGTAAGAACAAGTGAATAATTTCGTAAGTAAGCTTAGAGTGGAAAACAATGTGTTTTGCATGAGATACAAGTGTCAATTTATAGTCTAAAGTAGCCAACAACATATCCGATA
This sequence comes from Lactuca sativa, assembly GCF_002870075.4. NCBI lineage: Eukaryota > Viridiplantae > Streptophyta > Magnoliopsida > Asterales > Asteraceae > Lactuca > Lactuca sativa. Next base: position 16,605,221 of record NC_056626.2, read on the forward strand.
TATTGGGGATCCTCTATGACCAGCTTCACAAACATTATTTGACTAAGTATACCTGGTCTTTAGCATACTTGAGATGATTCTTCGTTGAGAATTGGTCTTCCCTTGACTACTTTTGCATATGTATTAGTTATGAACAAAATATAACCGTTATAAATGTTAATACAAATAATAACGGCAATAGTCGGGATCCTGAGGTAGCTAAGGATCCTGGAAATTTAAAGATCCTAAATATTTTGAGGATCCTAGCCCTAACATTGCAAGGGTCCACACGATTTTTTTACAATTTTATAAGGATTTTACAAAATAGGATATTAATGCAACAAATTTATGACCGGTCGGGGCAAATGATGACTTTCACCTTGGTTAGAGACAACATCAGGTCCTGGTAAAAATCACGGACAAACTAGATTCAAAATGTAAACTTTGAGAATTTACATGTCCTAAATCCGACTCTATGTGATTTTTCTATATTTTTTTCTTACAAAACATGGGCAGAATAAATATTTTTCTACAATTCCTAGCTTTGAATTTTAAGGGTTAGTTGATTACTTAACACATTAATCCATAACCAAAAAAGACTATAGAGATGAAAATTGAGTTTGTAACAATAGAGAAATGTCAAGGATTCAAAAGGAAAATTTCAATCTCAAACCATGACTCAAAGTACATTGATTTTAAGGGAAAAACAAGGTACATTACTAAAAGATAATACACCATTAAGGGCTTGAGTTTCCTCTTCCATTAAGCCACATATAAAGACCTTTAAGGACTGTTTTGATGAACTTTTGGATGGTTCGAAACATGGTCTTTTTATAGAAAAATACTCACTAGAATTGAAGATAACAAAAGCATTATTGCAACAATAGAAAACATTTGACTCCAAGATTGTAACCAATTATTGAGTACTGACTCTAACACATGATGAAGCATTTTTAAAAGGATTTTTTATAGTAAGAAATATCCAAGAACACATCCAATATTGCCGGAAATTCGGCGATATGAAAACCCATAAGAATTGAGATGAATGAGAATGAGATTAGTCAATAAAAGGGAAGCAATTCGACTCATAACTTGTACAAATTCAACTTGTAATTGGGACAAGAACACAAAAGAAACAAAGAATCAAGACATACCAATACTATAAGATCAATGTCACAACTTCAAACCCACCATAAATCTCGTCAATACTTCTTCCACTTCCCTTGTTTCACTCACGTCTCCCCCCCCCCCCCCCCTCTACATCACGTTTGAATTTTTTTTGTCCTAATGATAGACGAACAGCAATAAAAGCCCAAGGCGTGATTTGGATCGACCCACAAAACCCTTTTCTTTCTCTCGTCCGCTTCCTCTCTCGATCCACTTATTTTCTCGATCCTACTTTCTCTCTTGATTTCACAGTCACTCTCGCTACTTTCTTTTGTTACCATCAACGTAGCATCAGTCCAAGAACAGGTGGTATTAGACCTTGATACGCACGATTAGGCCACAAAAAGAAAATGCACGACCTCACTAAACCCGTCGGATGGGCGTCATGGGGGTTATGTGTAATTTTTTGCAATTGGTCCCTAAACTTCCAACCTTGAACCCTATTTACCCCAACCCTGGATAATTTAACATATTAAGTTTATTTTATTGGCACTTTAGCCCCTTAACATCATTTAAGCCAATTAAATGGATTATATTTATCCTATTTTCCACAAAATCACCTTATTAAATTAAATACCCTTTAAATATTAATTAATCTATTTAGATGTTAAATAACACTTTTTTTATTAAATTTATTCCATTTAATATCACAAAACTGAAATTATTAGCAGAAACACTTCTTCGAGTAATGGAAGCTAACACCGCTAACAAAGGGAAAATTCATTACATTCCAACACTCAGATCAAATTCCTTATAATGTCTAAATGTATAAAGTTTCCAACTTTATCCATTAAGAATCTCCAAAAAAGCAAGATCTAAAACCCTAGATCATAAGATGCCCAAAATACACTTTTCTTCATGCATGGAGTAAAGAGACCTCTTGCATGCACTCTCTACTCCACTAAATGACCAGATCTGCACCCAAACATCAATCAAAAGATCAAGAGTTCTCCAACCTCTATGGAACAAGCCTCAAATAGGACCAAAACTCAATAAAATAGACCAAATCATTAAATACACCTAGATCCAAAGATGAAATGCAATAAATCTTGGAACTTTATGACTTACAAAGGTCCAGAAAGTAGATGAAAGTTGAGATTTTCAATTGCCAAGCTTCAAGGATCAATCTTGCATGAAAGCCTTAATCCGAAACCACAAAAAACACTCGGAAAATAGATGAGATGAGAGAGGAGAAGCTCAACAAATGGAGAGGGTGGTTAGGATTGCTCCCAAGGAGTTCTAGATGTGATGGAGGGTTACAAAATGGTCTAAAAAATGAATGCTTATCTTTAAATATGTTAAAACCCCTCAAATATAGGCTTTGTCCTGCCTAGCTTCCGCTTTGTGGAAAAGAGTTATTCGCTCTGTGGTGATTTCTACACCGTGGAAAACAACTCTTCGCTCCGTGGCGACGGATTTTCACCCAAATCCATTCCAGCTTCAAATGGTCATAACTTCTTCGTTCAACTTCGTTTTCGATTATCATTATATCTACGCAAAGGTATTGACGAGCCCCATAATTCTATCTAATTACTTTTCACTAAAAACATAACAAATAAAATCATTAATTCATGCAATAAGCCCAAACTATCACCTTTCCCATTTTTCCCTTTACTTCAAGGCACAATTCAAGGGAAACTCTATTCCTTTGAAGCTCAAGACCATTACTTTATCAAATTACGGTCCGTTATCCCAAAATTAGAAACATCATGGAAACTAGGTGTTACAATTTGTATCATATTTTCCTTTCATTCTAATTGTAATCTCTATTATGATTCAATAATGAAACCCTGGAAATATTTTTTCATTAGTTTTCATGGTATCAAAGTAGTGATGGGCTTTATACATAACAAAAATCATATTTTTAGTGGAAAACATAAAACCCTAAATTTGCATACACCCTAAAGGATTTATGTTCTCACTATTATATACAAACAACAATTCGAATTCAAGAACCCTAAAGTAGATTTCTATTTTTGAAATTGAAGAAGGGTTATTAGAAAACATATCTTTTAGTTTATTATTGTAAATAAACATGAATTCCTTCTTAGTAGAACTTCACAAAGCCAGCACCAGAAATCTCATGCGTCTGATGGCTCACACCCAAACACTAGAAGTTGGAGGTTATTGAAGAGAGAAGGGAAGGATATGATTTTTGGCTCTATAGTATCTTGGAAGAGGTGAACCCGAAAATCATAAGGGATGGGGGTATTTATAGGGCTTAAGGAGGTGCATAAAAATCATATTCCTTAGAGCCCAAGAAAGGCTCTCTTATCCCCTATAGAGTCGTCCCCTCTCTTAGGGAGGTTCTAGAATCAGTCATTGTCAACTTTTGGATACTGACACTTTTAGTCCTTCCACTTTTAATTATTCCAATTAATCTCTGATTAATTTATAATTAAACAATATAATTTATAATTAATATATTTTTCTCAAAACATATTAATAAATTATTTATTTTGATTTCTAATTAATTTATTAATTTTTATAATAAATTAATAAATTAGTCTCTCTTTTCAAATAGCATTCCAGTCTCTTACTAGGTTTGAGGGCAACCCAAAAGGACTTTGCTAATAATTTAAGTTTATAGTAATTTAGTTAATGTCTTAGACACCTAATCTAACAGTCTCCCACTTGAATAAGTCTATAACGAAATTACAAGTTCCAAATTAAATAGCAAAGTGTGATCTGCTGATCTAAACAGACATTGATCCTTAGATAAGTGATCAAATATTCCTCTGTTATACTAAATATCACATAGACATGAGACATGGATTAAAATCAATCTCATTGTCCAAATTTTGTTTCCCGATTTCCTGATTTGTGAAAACGGCATAAGACTCCAAATTGAATGCATCAACTGAGTCATGGTTGGGCCCAACACAATAAGTCAACACCAAATCACCAAGGGGCCCACAAATATCGCTTTTCCTATTAGGGCAAAAGGAACAATTAAACTTTGACTTATATTCTTGTATCCTTTACTCACCAAATCATACGTGACACTGTGTTTTATAACATCATGTCACTAACGTGTTTACTCCAAACCAATGCACAACCAACTTGTAAATTACAACTCATATATCTCTGTTTCAAGAATTTAATATATTATCGTCTTAGAATAACTAGTGCTATAATCCATGAAGAAATTCTCTGAGCGTGGGTTTATCCAATACTTAAATCTTCATTTCAAAGTACTCATGAATGTTTTAGCAATCAAATTGCTATGTCTAACCTCTTTAGAAGATCTACACTCCAATTCATGACAGTCTTAATTCACTACTTACTTCCCAAAGTATGAATGACTATGGAATTTGAATAATTAAATTATTCGGGAAGTAAAACATGCAAAACTAGACACAAGAATAAGTAATTGACAAAGGCAATAACCAAACTCATAAATAATCTCTATTATTTAATCACCAAAAGTCAATTACATTTATTTTGTTACATGTTTCAAACAATCATCTAACTGCTAAAACTAATGTCGTCTCTCAATCCAATGCTTCTAGCATGTAATCTATGCTTAGTCCTACTCAGAGCCTTTATATTAAGATATGTAGGATTATCTTCTGATGAGACTCTCTTCACTATGAGATGAGCTTCTTCAACTCTATGTCTGCTGATATAATGGTATTTTCTGTCGATATGTCTTAATTTTCCATGATCTCTCGGTTCTTTGGTCAAAGCAACCGCTCATTTATTATCGTAGAAAAGTTCCATTTGTTCCTGAATGGTTGGGACTACTCCAAGTTCTCTAATGAAGTTCTTCAACCATGCTACTTCCTTTGATGCTTCACTTGCCGCTATGTACACTGATTCACATGTATAATCAACCAATGTGTCTTGCTTGCAACTTTTTCAGTAATTGCTCCTCCATTTAAAGTAAATACCCAACCAAATTAAGAAATAAAGTTTTCTCAATTTTTTTGAAAGTTGGCGTCACTATGCCCATTCACTCTCAACACTCCCACCAAGGACTAAAACTATGTCCTTTGTCCTTAGCAAATACTTGAGAATGTTCTTAAATCTTTTCTAATGAGCTCTGCCAGGATTTCCCTGATAGCGACTGACCATGATCAAGGAAAAAAACACATCATGGAGAGTACATGTCATAGCATATAGGATCAATCCTATAGCCAAATTATAAAGGACTCGACTCATATCAGCTATCTTTTCATCCGTACTTGGGCATTGAGTCTTACTCAATTTGGCATTGCTCTAAATAGGTAGCTCTCCTTTCTTGAAATTTTCCATACTAAACTGTTTTAGTACCTTGTCCACCAAGTATGTACTTTGACTATGTAAAATTAGTCTGTTCTTTCTATCTCTCAAAATTCTTATTCATAGAATATAGACTGTCTCCCCTCAATCCTTCATAGAAAAACACTTTCCAAGCCAAGATTTTACTTATTGCAAGGTTGGAATGTCGTTTCCCATTAGTAGTATGTTATCAACATGTAATACTAGAAAAGTTACTATACTCCCACTTGCTTTGACATACACACGGGACTCATCCTCACTCCTAGAAAAACCAAATTCTTTGAATTTTTGTGGAAGCAAAGATTTCAATAGCAAGATGCTTGTTTCAATCCATAGATGGATTTCTCAAGCTTGCACACTCTATTAGGAAACTTTGCATCAACAGAACCCTCTGGCTGACTCATGTAAACATCTTCAGCCAACTTCCCATTAAGGAAACTAGTTTTAACATCTATCTACCAAATTTCATAATCAAGAAAAGGTAGCTACGGAAAGCATTATCCTGATAGATTTTATCTTAGCCACTGGTGAAAAGGTCTCATCATAGTCAACCCCTTGGGTTTGAGTTAAGCCATTTGCAACCATTCATGCCTTGAAGGTTTTCACATTTCCATTTATGTTTGTCTTCTTCTTGAAGATTCATTTGCAACCAACCATTTTTCGACCAGGTTGTTGATCAACCAAATTCTAAAAATTTTTTATTACATGGATTTGATCTCACTGTCCATTGCCTATTTCCATTTAGGTGCCTCATGGTCTTCCATTGCTTCCTTATAGTTAGTTGGCTCATCCAAATTTATTAGTGATTGATCACTGATAAATGTATCACCATCTGAAGTTATATGGAAACCATAGAACTAAGGTGGCATGCTAACTCTACTAGAACGACTAAGAGATGATGAAATGTCAACCAGCTCAACTGGAATTTCTTCCTCTAGTTGAATGCTAGTGTCTTCTAAGCTTCCTTCATTAGTTAGATCTAGAATTTCTTCAAGGTCAATTATACTCCCACTGTCCTCTTTGCATATTATCTCTCTCTCTCTCTCTCTCTCTCTATCTATCTCTTGTGCGCGCGCGGAAGACTCCTCTTCATGCTACAAAGACCATGTTTTCACTAAGATTGTAGAACAAATATCCAAACACTTTTGTGGGTAACCAATGAAATTACATCTCTCACTTCTAGCTTCTAGCTTGTCATGCGTCTCTCTTCTAACAAAAGCTTCACAACCCCATACTTTGATATGTGCTAACGAGGGAACTTTCCCTGCCCATATCTCGTGAGGTGTTTTGGTAACCTTTTTTGGTTGGGACGAAACTGAGGATATGGGTGGTTGTCTCTAAGGCATACCCCTAAAAGGAAATGGGAATAGTGGCTTAACTCATCATGGAACAGACCATATCCAACAAGGTTCGATTGCGCCTCTTAGCCACACCATTAAGTTGCGGTGTCCTAGGAGGAGTCAATTCTAAAACTATTCCACATTCATTGTGATAGTCATGGAACTCAATACTAAGATACTCTTCTCCTCTATCAGATCAGAGCATTTTTATCTTCCTACTTAATTGATTCTCGACTGCATGCTTAAACTCTTTGAACTTTTCAAAGGTTTTTTATTTATGTTTGATCAAGTAGATATAAGCATATCTACTATAATCACCTGTAAAACGTTACATAAAATCGATTAGCATCTCTTGTGATGGATCTGAAGGGCTCACACACATCTGTGTGTATGAGATCCAACAGCCATTCATCTCTTTCACAAGATCCAGTGAAAGGTGATTTTGCAATCTTATCCAAAAGACAAGACTCACATTCATCATCTTTCCGTAGGTCAAATGACTCCAAGACTTCATCCTTTTAGAGTTTGGCGATATGTGTCTTGTTAATGTGCCCAAGACGATAATGCCATAAGCATGCCTTGTCTAAACCGTTAGATGAATCAATGTGAAATACCCTATTGCCTAAGCTATCGACACAAGTCACAATTTCATACACACCATTACAAGGTAAAACTTCAAATATAAAAACACCAATTTTATAAAATAGAAATGAACCAGTCAAATCATCAAAAGGGTAGCAAAAACCTTGTCTAAACAATGCATGAAATGAAATAATGTTCCATGTCATTTCTGACGAGTAGCAACAATCAATTAAACTAATCCTAACATCACTACTAAGAACGAGTTGATAAGTCCCAATCTTGGTAGCAAGAGAAGATCGCCTATTTCCCATTGTCAGATTCATCCTCCCATGCTCCACCTCCTCACTTTGTTTTAGCCCCTTGCAAATCAGAACAAATGTGAGATCCACATCATGTATCAAGGAACCAAGAATGAGTAGATGGTAAGTTGTTAGTTTGAATAGTGTTATACCTGCTGAAGATGGTTTCACCTTTCCATCCTTGATGTCTAGCAAGTATTTGGCGCAGCTCCTCTTCCAATGTCCCTTGTCATTACAATAGTAACAAGTGGCCTTTTGGGGTCACTAACAGCTAGAATGTCTGTGTTAGGCTTCTCCTTTGGCATATTTCTTAATGACCCTCTATGGGCCTTGTTCTTCCATTTAGCTTTGTGAGTAGCCTTCTTTTTCTTCCTTTTTCCCTTTTCAATGGTGAGAACAAGAGAATTAGTAGGAGGAGCTGAATTCCTCCACTTCAATCCCGACTCAGCAGTCTGTAGCAAGTTGTGATGTTAGGCCAATGTGGTTTTTGTGTTGTTAAAATGATAAACTAATATAAACTGATCATAACAACTTGTCAAGGAGTTTAAGACCATGTCAATGGCCAACTCCGTGTCAAAATGCACATTGAGCTTAACGACACGCTCTATGTATCTTTGCACTATATACGCGTGGTTGCAGACAGACTCTCCTTCTTCCATCTTGCAAGCCATGAGGGACTTGACCACCTCAGATTTTTCTTGACGGGCTCTTTTGTGGTGCTTTTCCACAAGGTCATTTTTCATCTCAAATGGCCAGTAGTTCTCATAGAACCTAGACAATTTAGGAGTCATTGTGGCGACCATGATGCAAGTAACTTATGTTGCATCATCGTAGGGTTATCTATAAGAGGCTAGTTGTTCATGAGTAGCAGTGTTTTCGTTTACTTCAATGATTTTTTCTTCAAGGACATACTCTTTTCCCTCGAATCGAAGAGTCATCCTTATGTTGAACATCCAATCATTGTAGTGGGAGTCATCAAAGGTTACTTTGGACACGATGGAGAGAATGGCGAAACCCGAGTGGTGGGTAGATGGTGATGGAGCAGAAATATCAAAAGGAGTAGACATCTATAGACAAAAAGAATAGTTTTAGTTAGATGACAATTATCCTTAATATTTTATCCCATAATAAAAGATTAAGGCTAGGATCCAAAATAACAATTTAGAGCTAAGAAGAGGGATGTTGTTAATCTTGTTGTGAATTTATGATGGTAGGTAAAAGCAATTCACCAATTTCTAACTATGAAATTCCTAGATCTTTTGAGATTCATTAAGTCTATCAATGGCATGTTTAATCTCAAATTATGCTCTACTATTTGTGACTGGGATATCGAGGATCACAAACTAGATGTGAATAACCATATAAATATGATTGGCACTCCCAATGTCATTTATCATCTCATTTTAATGTGTTGGTTAACCATACACGCTCCATTAATTAGTGATAGTTTTCGAGATGCCAATTATTACTCTTTATAGTCACTATTAGTGTGTCGGTTAACCACACACACTCCATTAACTACTATAGAGTATAATGTGCAATTTTAAGGATTAGAATACTTTTCACAGTTTCCTAAAGTAACTAAGAGTGGGATTTTATAAAAGGTCTTTTTATATTTGGCGAAAAACATAAAACCCTAAATTCGCATACACCTTAAAGGATCTATGTTCTCACTATGATATACAAACAACAATTTGAATTCAAGAACCTTAAAGTAGATTGCTATTTTAGAAATTGGAGATGGGTTATTAGAAAAACATACCTTTTATTTTATTATTGTAAATAAACTTGAATTCATTCTTTGTAGAACTTCAGAAAGTCAGCACCAGAAATCTCGTGTCTCTAATGGCTCACACCCAAACACTAGAAGTTGGAGGCTATTGAAGAGAGAGGAGAAGGATATGATTTTCAGCTCTAGAGTATCTTGGAAGAGGTGAACTGAAAATCATAAGGGATGGGGGTATTTATTGGGCTTAAGGAGGTGCATAAAAGGTAGGTTTACTTATGGATAATCCTAACCCTTTTCTTTCCACCAAAGCAATCCTAGTATTCCTTAGAGCCCAAGAAAGGCTCCTTTATCCCCTCTAGAACTGTCCCCTCTCTTAGGGAGGTTCTAGAATCAGTCAATGTTCAACTTTTGGATATTGACACTTTTAGTCCTTCCACTTTTAATTATTCTATTTAATCCTAAAATTAATTCCAATTAATTTACGATTAATTTATAAATAAGCAATATAATTTCTAATTAATACATTTTTCTTAAAACAAATTGATAAATTATTTATTTTTATTTCAAATTAGTTTATTAATCATATAATAAATTAATAAATTAGTCTCTCTCTTCAAATATCATTTCAGTCTCTTACTTTGTTTGAGGGCAACCCAAAAGGACTTTGCTAATAATTTAAGTTTATAATAATTTATTTAATGGATTGGACACTAATCCAACAAGTAATTTATGTTGTTAGCTAGGCCAGATATTGTTCATGTTGTTAGCCAGTTTGTCGTTGCTCCTTCCAAGATTCTTTAGGGAGTTGCTCTTCGCATTTTGAGATATCTTCATGGTACTAAGTTCTGTAGTTTTGTGTTTCCTTCGACTTCTTCTCTTAACTTGTGTGCTTATGGTGATGCTGATTGGGATAGTAATGTTTACGATCGCAAGTTTACTACTGGATATTGTATTTTTCTTGGAGATTCATTTATTTCATGGAAGAGTAAGAAACCAGATGTTGTCTCTCAACCATCTATAGAATCTGAGTATCGAGGCATGGTTGTTGCTACTTGCAAGATTTTAAGGTTGTGATGGCTTCTTGTAGATATAGGTGTTCATATTTCTCAACCTACCCCTTTGCACTGTGAAAACGAGAATGCGATAATGATTACAAAGAATTCAGTGTTTCATGAGCGGACAAAACATATTAACATTTATTATCATTTCACTCATCACGACTTTTAAAAGGGGACTATTTCCTTCCTCGTGTTTCATCTATAATGCAGATTGCTGATATATTTACGAAAGCATTGACTACTCCTCGGTTTCATTTTCTGATTGACAAACTCTCAATGCTTATTGTTGTCGCATTATAAGTTTGAGCATCGGGGGGGGGGGGGGGGGGGGGGGGGGGTGTTAGCTTAATAGATTTATTAGGCCCTTCTCATGTTTGGTCCTGTTTGGCCGCTTTAGCAGTAAACCCTAATTATCTCTCCTATTTATATTGTCTTTTCCATTCTATGTAATTGTACTCTCTTTTATGATTCAATAATGAAACCCTAGCAATATTTTGTTCAGTAGTTTTCAAACACAACGTGACAAACTGAAACATGATTTGATATGATATGTGTGATACATTGTGTCATGTTCTACTACAAAACATGGCTAGTTAAAGACTCTAGTTCTCTACCCACAAAGTAGATATGACCGGTACTCGTTGTGAAAGATTCAAATTAATAGCACATTTTCATATTCAAGTCATATTTCATGTCCGTAATTAGAATATCAAAATTCCCTTATTCTTTTTTCAATTTTATTTGAATTCGATTGTTGTATCCTCGAGACATACTCCATACACTGGCACTTTCTATCTTAAAACACTACCGGGTTGTTTGTTTTTTTAATAAACCACTTCTTGTTGTGTTGCGCAAAACACGCGCAACACTTGGCCTTTCGTAGTTGTTTTTTTTAAGACTTCTAACTTAAAAATTGTCATGTGTTTGCTACGTGGCGCCGTACTGGACCCTACTCTCCACACTACTTCTCATATTACTTTAAGTTATATTCTTCAACATAGATTTGTTTTAATTTTTTCAACAACGTGTTTATTATTTTAATAATGTGATGAATGATATTATAAATACTTTTTTGTGTTATATTGTCTATAATCAAATACTAATAAATTATAAATTTAATTACTAAAATTACTAAATCTATTGAAGCTAACCGAATAAATAATCATGGTCTTGGAATATTTAACAAAATGAACATAGTGCTCGATAAATTAACAATTTTATTTATTGTTATTTAGCAATTATTATGTTTAATTATTTTATATAAACATCTTTAAAAATCATATCATCACAATGATCTTTATATTCAATTTTCATATGATTAAAACTAAATAAAATTTTGATTAGAATTTTTTTTATATATAAGGATTTCAGAATAAACAGTAAAACTTGGATATTGTTTGGATCGTGATTAGTTCACTTTCCGAAATCTATAATTCGTTGTTTATAACATGGGGTGCAAGAATTGAGAAGTAGGATAATCCAAGAAATATGATTTGGATTACAGACCTAATCCAAATCTTAAACACAGAATACCTTGTGATGTTATGTGTTCTTTAGAGATAAAGAGACTCATAATCATCACTTTCATATATGTTAATGATCAACCCTTTCGTGAAATCATTACAATGTATTTACACAAGGATGGAAATGTAGTTGAAAGTTGGTTACACCAAACTGGCGCCAGAGGTAGGTTTTAGACACAACCGACACTTACATCACCATGATGTCATCAGTAGATTTTGGTGGGAAGTTGCATGGATGGATTCTTTCCATATATAGAAATTTGTTTAGGTTTCAGGATGCTGCCCCAAGCCCTACGGCCAAAGGCTCTGCACCTTGGACCCCACTAAAGGTGTTGCCCTTAGACCCCACCAGGGGCATTGCCCCTTGGAACCCTATACCCAGGGTGTTGCCCTCGGACCCCCATATCCCCGAGTTCACATTTAACATTCCGAATGTGCACCTCACACCTCTAGTCTCAGATAATGAACACTATCTGAACTTGGCATGTCTCGACAATAATAACAATTACACTAAAATATGTTGATAACACTAAAAATACCAACGTTTTATACTAGCGTATGGTTAATTTCAGTTTATTATATCATCTTGCCGACGTTAAAAACAAACAAACATATTATTGCAGTTTACAGACGTTTAGTTCATCTCTTCTGTTGCAGAGGGTTGCAAATGTGGTTCGAAGACTACACAGAAGTTTTAGTTTCGAAAAAAAAAAAAAAAAAAAAAACACCTACATATCATGCCTCCATATATAAGATTTATTGCCTCTAATATTCAAAAATTAAGTACATTTTAGTAATTCTAGTTTCAATTATTTAATAAAATTTTGTATATTTGTTTATGTTTTTGTAAATATTCTTTAATTGTTGATTTATCATCTTACAATCATTTCGTTTGCTTTTTCTTTAATATATGGCTAGTAATAAAATTCACTTGTTCCAAAAAAAAATTATTAAAATATGATAGAAAATAATTTTGTGGTTAAAATGATAACATGAATAAAAGTAAGTTGTTTTTCTTTGGATATAACCGAAAAAAACGTAGTCTAAAAGGATGTCACTATATTATGTATTTTGTCTTATTATGTAATAACTAATAGATGGTAAATTGTAATTTTTGAATAAATAACTTTCAAAAAGACCTAATATTTATTATAAAAACAAACTTATGAACAAATTGTATCTATCTAAAAACAAAATAAGTAATAATTTAATTTGTTTTGGTATTTGATGCAAGGTAAGGCCCAAAAGGGGAATAGGGGATATGTTACTTTATTGTGTGTTAAGATCATGAGAATTTTGGTCGGTCTAAGTCATTTTCATTCCAAAACTTGGTTATAGATCAAAAGACAAAGTTGCCCCTTCAAAGACATCAAAAGTTGTGGATCAGAAAAGGTAAAAACATCATTTCAAGAAGATAAATTATTAGAAGTTGCTTAAGGGAGGTTGCCTAATACAAACAAAAGTGATTTAAAAGCGTGATCATATTAATGGGTCAATAAGCATAATAATTAGAGGTGATCAAAACAAACTTGGATTTTAGTTACTTTTATTTTATTTATTTTGACTCCTAAAAATCATCTATTCTAATAAATGAAGGTTTTTTTTCCACTTGTCATACTTTCATTTAATTTGTCAAATGTCATTTTATGGTTATTTTGAATTAATTTCTTTTCTACATGTCGTTTTATAGGTTTTTTCTATTTTAATAAATTTCATATAATACTTTAATATAATAATTACAATAAATATAGTAATAAATGAATATTAATTTCATTAATGGACTTATCTTCTTATTTCAAAACTCTCAAATTAAAGCTTATTAGTTTATTTTCTTTATTTATTTAAATTTAAAAGATAAAAAAATCAATTTTAATAATTCAATATTTTTTCTTATTTTTTTATAAATCCAAAGTTCTTAAATATTTAGACATTTATATTTAATTTTTTTAATCATTCATGTAATACATGGGTCTTACACCTAGTATATAATAGCAAAAGGTAATTAAAGTCACCGATTGGATAACAACCTAAAAAAAGATAATAGAAAACTAATGTCTTTGTTTGGTCAATCTCTTTTCTTTGCTCTTATAAATAAAGATTTTTTTTGCTACATGTCACACTCTCATTAATTTGTCAAATATCACTTTATGGTTATTTTGAATTATTTTTTTTCATTTATTTATACTTTTACATTTAATTGTTTTTTAAATTAACACATATAATACATGAGACTCACAACTAGTTGAAAATATAATAAACGACAAATAAATAAATCTATATATTTTATATTTATAAATGTTATAATTAAGTCGTTCAAGTCAGTGTGTTTCAATAATAAAATCATTTATTTTGAATCATATTCATCTCAAACAACCACATTTTCAACTTATGTTACTTAATTATTTGGTTAAATAAAAATGGTGTCTATATAACAACATTATTTTCATTTTCGGTTAATCATATTTGCTTCTTTTCCCTATGTTATTATTATCTAAGTGTATGAAAATGGAAAACAATGTACACATAGGTATTAAAAGTACATAAATATATATCTACAATAGGAAAAAAAATATAAGGAGATATACAGAAAGAAAAGTGTAGAGTGTATGTTATCTTACATATAGATCGAGCCCTAACCACAATATTAAAGGTGAAAATGATTTATAACCATCTATTATAGAAAAGAAAAAGAGTTGAATGGTGAAATATATCAAAGAGAACTAAAGATGAGTATGATAATCAAGGTTTTGAAAGACTAAAACGTATATGAATTATTTTCTTTGTTTCAGTTATATCCACCTCTTTTTCATTTTCACTTTCTTTAGATTATAAGAAAAAGTTTATGGTTGTATATTAGAAACCGACGCCTAAGAGCGAGGTAATTGTGTACAGATCTATACGCGGTTGACACCCCCACACCTGAGTTGCGCGCTACAGCTAGACGGGCCAGTCTAGGGTGACAAATATCTTATTCGAAACCGACGCCTGAAAAATGTCAAGACGGGCGCTTTAGTCACATTAGCATGGTTATAGCGACTCACGTAGGGATTAACGAAAATGATTTTGGTTTACGGGGAACATATACTTCATTGGTTTTATTGAATGAAATGAAACTATAAACTATTTTTTGTATGATACTCACTTCGATCATGGTCTAAGGATTTAAGACCACAATTCATCTTTAAGGAAAATACTGCATTTACTGGAACTACATATTATTGCTTTACAAGGAAAAGATATTGTAACGCCCGTGTTTCTGGGCTTGCCATTTTTAGCAATGTAATAGTCTAGGTTAACCTTTGTAACCCAATTTGAAATAATAAGAATGTATTATTTGTGAATTATGTGAATTATGTGCTTATTTTAATTTAATGAATTTAGAATAAAATAAGCGTCAAAATGAAATGTTAGACAAAGCCAATATCTATGGATAATATTGTAGTAGTTGAAACGAGGTTTCTGAATATATAAAGAATTCCGAAATCTGAGTTATAACGAAGAAGTTATGACCTGTCGAAGTTTTGCGACAAAACCGGCGACGTTGAATGACGTAAATAGTGAAATTTATGTTAGTGCGATATTTAGCCTTAGTGATCTAAACGAATGTTGTAGAGTTCCTTATACCAAGAGCGTGCATGAAACGAACGCCCAAATCTGACTTCGTATGAGAAAGTTATGATTTTTCGAAGTTTCGACTTAGCAGTATGCAGCCCGAATACTCGAAATAGAGGTCGAGTGATATTTAGCCAAAATTTTCTAAATAAGAATTGAAGATCTCATTGATAGTAGTCCAACGATAAAAATACAGACGAAAACGGAGTTCAGATGAAGGAGTTATGAATTTCGAACAGAGTTTTTCTGTCCCGGCCTACTAAAAATAATATATAAGTAATATACTTATAAATAATAAAAATAAATTCAAAACTAGCCGACGGAGTCTAAATGAAAGTTGTATAGTATGGTCTAATCTACGCGTGGATATAAAGAACGTCAAAAATGGAGCTCGTATGCGAAAGTTACGCAATTTAGAAGTTTGACGAGTCAAATTACACCGAGCGTAATTTGAGTACACTCAGCGTACTCAGAGGAGTGCAAGTTGTCTGACCAATACTCGGGTGCCACCAAATGACGCATGCAGTGACGTCAAAGTACGCCCAGCGTAACCAAATTACGCCCAGCGTAATCCCAGACCCAACAGCCTATAAATAGAACTCGAGATCAGCCATTTTCCTTGCGATTTTTCTTCCTCTCTCTCTAAGTTTTGCATCGTTTTGCGTGCCAATCATATCCCGAAGCCCCGGTATCATTCCCGAGCCCCGAAGCAAGTTCCGAAGCCCCGAGGATCCCGAGAAGTGAGATTTCTGAGCCGAAGCCCAGCCCGCGAGGAGCCCGGTTTTTGTGAAGATCTTCCAGATCTACCGAAGAATACTACTTCTGCAAGTCGTAGTGTTGTCCGATCATCTTATGATAAAGTGAGTGTATAGTCCCTTTCAATACACGACATTATACAAGTAATCGTTGAATGTATTTAAGAATACGGTTTGTGTGAGGGTATTATTATTACCTTCTAACACATAGACTTATATGACTCTCCTTGAAATTTCTTGTTATGTGTTTACGTGTTACTTGCTATTTGGATGGAGTATTGAAAGAGCATGCTATACAATTTTTTTTCTTTTAAAAATTATGTATAAAACATGTATATTTTTATCTACTAATATGTTGGGTAGAACATGGGTAGACAGTTGGTGCGCAATGAAATAAATTGATGAGAGGCCTCGTTGTTGGTGTTATTCTAGTCATTCAGCAGAGTATGGATGACGACCACAGACTATTCTAGACAGTCCTATGGAACGCTAGCAGGCTCATAACCTGTAGGTGTTGTGAACGATGTGTTCAACGGTGTACTCTATCCCCCACATGGTTGCCTTTAGGACACTTATTGTTGAGGAAGCCCCTCTGCAGTAATGTCCGTCCCGATGAAAAATCCTAAATTAGGTTCCTTATAATAGATGTTGTTTTAGGGACGTAAAGTGATGATAACGGGAATGGGTAATCGGGTTATTGTTGATTGTTGAAATTAAATATAATTATTTATTGTGGGTTGAAAACCCTATATGCTCACCAGGCTCCCAAGCCTGACCCACTCAGTTTATTTGTATCACAGGTAGTGGCGCGAGGGCATAAGATGGATGAATCATCAAGTTGTTTTGTTTACAAGTCTGTATATGTATATATTTGTTGAATGACTTATAATGTTATCGTTTATGCTTTATGGTCTGTATCGGAACATGACATCCCGAGTTTTGATTATATAATGAAAATGCATCTCTTGATGAAATGCTTTGATAAATATTATTTTATCATATTTTGTTTTTGGGAACAAATTCCACAACTCTTTTAAATCAAAAGAAAGTACTCTGAAAATGTTTAAAAAGCATAAATGAAACCAGTCTTTTCTGGCCAAGATTTTGGGGATGTCACAGTTGGTATCAGAGCATTAGTTTAAGTGAACTAGGAATTTGTAGGATTTCTAGACTTAAACTTAGAATGCTAAGTGGAGATTGTGAGATGTGTGTCTGTTATAATATAGACACGAGCACTAGTATATTTTAGGAAGCTGCCTAAAATGATTTTATGTTCTAAATGTTATATGTTGCCATATATGATATTATTTGTTCGGATCTATGGTCTGTTGCCGACCGGATCTGGAAACCTTATGTGTGTAGGATTCTAAGTGTACGTCTACGGTATTAGAACTAACATGTAAACGTTTCGGAGTGATAAGGATGATTTGAATATCTATCGTGAATGAGGATCTAATTTCGCCTTATTCGGTGTATAGATCAAAAATGGTGAGACGAGGAGTGGAGTGGGAAATGCTGATGAAAACAAGAATCAACCACCAGTGATCGAGCAACTACCTGTTGTAGCTGTTGCACCTGAGCCGATAACAATGGTTGGTGTACAATTGATGATTCAAACGATGTTGGATCGTCAGATGGAAGAAACAAGACGTCTGCTAGGCAGAATCGTGAAGAACCGTCAATTCAAGTGGAAGAGCCCGAGGAGAATGGAGGGAAGTCTGAAGGAGGAAACTTTAGTGGGATCATTGGTCAAGACGACCCACCGATTGTTAGGCAGAATAACCAGGATAGAGGAAATGATGGGCGTGGGTGCAAGTACAAGGATTTCATGGCATCCAAACCACCATGTCTATCTGGAAGCCCGACGCCGGTACAAGTTATGGACTGGATCTCCGAAATGGAGACAATGTTTGAAAGTTGCGAATGTAGAAACAGGCAGAAGACCGCTCTTGCGATCCCTCTGCTAAAATCTGGCGTGTTGAGTTGGTGGAAGTTGTTAACTGACTCTATGCCCAAGGGAGAAGCAAGAAAAATGTCTTGGGAAGACTTTGTGGAACAACTAAAACTGCAATACTGCTCCAAGCAAGACCTTTTGGAAATCAGTAATGAGTTTTAGAATTTAAAGAAGGGGAAATTGAGCGTTACTGAATACGCTGCTAGTTTCATAGAAAAGATGAAGTTTATCCCATATTTGGTACCAACAGAACTCTCTAAGGTCAACAAGTTTTCCCACGGACTACCAGCGGACTATGGTCCAATGGTTAAGCAAGCAACCACATTGAAAGCCGCCATCTGGGCTGCTAGAAATGTTGAGACCCAGATCAGGGAAAAAGGTCTGGAAAGGTCAGAGGTTGGTGAAAAGAGGAAGTTTGAGGGATCTTCAGGGTCCAGCAAGAAAAGTAAATTCTCGAAATCTGGTTCGAGAGGAAGTGGAGGAACGGTAGAGGCAAAATGGTGCGACAAGTGTAAGAAGAAGCATCATGGGAAATATAACGGGGAAGTGATCACATGCTTCAAATGTGGAAAGCTAGGGAATTATGCCAACGACTGCACCCTCACCAAGAAAGTTGGTTATGGTTGTGGTGAGGAAGGGCACATCTCGAGAGATTGTCCAAAGAAGAAGGAGGCAGCAAAACCCAACATTCCGCCAAAGCCGAAGGCGAGAGCATTCCAGATGACACTGGAAGCTGCCAAAGATGAAGCTGATGTCGCTTCAGGTACCTTTCTCGTAAACAAATTGCCTGCCCAAATTTTATTTGATTCTGAAGCCAACTACTCCTTTATTTCGCATGAATTTGGTAGAAAACTAGCTTTGCCTGTTGATAAACTAGATAATGCCTTATTAGTCGAAGTTGCTAGTGGCAAGTTTGTACCTGTTAGCCATCGTATGAAAAACATCTTAATTGACTTAAATGGGAATAAGTTCCATGAGGAATTATTGCCTATAGAACTTAATGGTTTCGACATCGTATTGGGAATGGATTGGCTTAGCGCCAATGACGCCGAGATATTGTGCAGAAAGAAGATAGTCAAGGTAAACCCGCCAGGGAAAGAGACATTTATGGTGTATGGGGACAACCGCAGAGTAAGTTCTGGGATCATTTCCCTAATGAAAGCCAGAAAGTGTTTGACCAAGGGGTGTACATCATATTTAGCATTCGTAATCGATGCTAAGAAGGGAAAGAAGGTGATGCAGAATATTCCTGTCGTATGTGATTATTCGGAAGTATTTCCCGAAGATCTTCCTAGATTAACGCCTGATCGACAAGTAGAATTCCGTATCGACTTGCTGCCCGGAACAACGCCTATAGCAAAAGCACCTTATCGATTAGCACTGACGTAAACAACTAATAAACAAGTCAAGACACCCTAGGACATGCTAAACACCTTTATCAAGTGTTATTAGCCTCTAGGATTGCATCTAAGTGTTTGTAGGCTAATTTGTTACATATATGTGAAATTATATGTTAACTAGGATCGTAAGTGTGTTCAAGACCTCACTTGATACCTAGCAGTCCTACCTCTTCAGTTCATCCGTATCACCCACAACAGGTGAGTTCATACCCCTAATCAATGTTTAAATGATTTTAAATGCTTTAATGGGGGGGGGGGAATACAAGTATAAAACAGCATGTTATTAAATCATCTATATGTATTTTACAACTGTGTTTTCATTCAACAGATTTCACATACTACAAAATGTGATGCATGAAATGGTTTTCTAGCTTTAAAATACTTTGTTATCAAATGTAGTACTTTCGAAATGTTTATCAAAATGAAATCAAGTCACTTTTATATTCGTTCAAAACCCTTAGATGTCTTACAAAAACCATTTTACATTCTTGAACTAAACTATGCATATACACTTATATTCTTATATATTTATTGATGGTATAGTTTACAGCTTTCATTTAGTTTCTCACACCCTTGAGTAGTAAGAGTGTATAAACCTACTTGAAAAACCAATTACCTTTCAGTAAATTATCATAGGGATAATTTGAAGATATCAAACATTATTCCTATTACAAGGAATCACACAAGAGTCAGTTCATTCATGAGTCTATACCAGTACATTACCTGATACATGAGTACATTTACATATGATTACATGATACATGAGTACGTTTACATATGATTACATGATACATGAATACGCTTACATGAACACATTACATGAGTACCTTGACGTAGATACATTTACCTGTGTATATTAACATGAATACTTGTATCTCGAATTGCAAGGATGATTTATTAGTACCTTCTGTGTAAATCTTCCTTCCTATCCCTAGTACCTCGGGATATCTAGACAGGACCTCATCCCTAGTACCTCGGGATATCTAGACGGGACCCTATCCCTAGTACCTCGGGATATATGGACAGGACTAACCATTCCGGAACCCAGCTGTTAGCAACAGTGGGTGATGAACATCTACGGATGTCTAAGGTTATTACTTATATTAGGAGTCAATTACGGGACTAACCCTTCCTCCGCCCTGCTGCTGCTACAGAGAACAATTGGACAATCTTCAGATGTTCATTAGGTTATATATGTCGTGTTAGCCCTAGTACCTCGGGATAACATTTACATACGTCATGTTAGCCCTAGTACCTCGAGATAACATTTACTTTAGTATATTTTCCTATTTACTTTATTTTGTGATAGGTTATACATTTCGCTTTACGTGATGGCATGTTAGCCCTAGTACCTCGGGATAACACTTACGTTAGTACTTTTCCCTGTTTACCTTATTTTGTGATACTTTCACATAAACGATGAGTTAGACTAAGTACTTTTAGTACTAGTCAATAGAAAGGAAAAGCTATCATTTTACTTACAGAACATTTAAGTCTTGGTAGAAGACTATCATATCATTTTCCTATTTTACTTTATTTTGTGATACATTCACCTAAACAAAGAGTTAGACTAAGTACTTTTAGTATTAGTCAATAGAAAGGAAAAAACTATCATGTTACTTACAGAACATTTAAGTCTTGGTAGAAGACTATCATATCATTTTCCTATTTTACTGTATTTTGTGATACATGATTACATTCACCTAAATAAAGAGTTAGACTAAGTACTTTTAGTACTAGTCAATAGAAAGGAAAAACTATCATTTTACTTACAAAACATTCGGGTCTTGGTAGAAGACTACATTATCATAACAAAACATTCGGGTCTTGGTAGAAGACTACATTGTCATAACAAAACATTCAGGTCTTAGTAAAAGACTACATTGTCATAACAAAACATTCGGGTCTTGGTAGAAGACTACATCTCAAACTAATAGAAAATAAGGGATTTTCTAGGGCTTTTCATACTTACATCAACATTTTCATTTAAAGGTTTACATGACTTTTAAAACAACTTTTAGTAAGCAAGATAATGACACTTAAATACTTATGAATTCACCAGCTTTAAAGCTGATACTCGCTTTCAAAATAACTTGTATTCTCAGGTCATCAATTAGACAGGTGCGATGGCCAGATTTTTGAGAAGATGGAGCACAGACAAGACTCCCCTTATTTTGATTATTCTTTTTATTGTTGTACATTGTGAAAGAACACACATGTATTAAAAATTTACTTTTAATGCAATGGATGATGTTGTTGCTTGTTTACTACTTTACACCGTTATGATACTTCACATGACGTCCTCCACCCCGGAACGTTTCCGCTGTTCTTGGTTTTGGGGTGTGACAGAGATGAAGGAGCTGATGATGCAACTTCAGGAGTTATTGGACAAAGGTTTCATTAGAACTAGTTCATCGCCTTGGGGAGCTCCGGTGTTATTCGTGAAGAAGAAAGATGGAAGTATGAGAATGTGCATCGATTACAGAGAGCTGAACAAGGTAACGATAAAGAATAGATATCCGTTGTCGGGGATTTATGACCTGTTCGATCAACTACAAGGTTCAAGTTATTTTTCAAAGATCGACCTGAGGTCAGGATATCATTTGCTAAAGGTGAAAGAGCAGGATATCGAGAATACTGCATTCAGAACGCGATATGGACACTACGAGTTCTTGGTTATATCGTTTGGACTAACTAATGCTCCAGCAACATTCATGGATTTGATGAATAGAGTGTGTAATCCGTTCCTTGATAAATTTGTAATAGTGTTCATAGATGACATTCTGATTTATTCGAAAAGCCAAGAAGAGCATGGCAGACACTTGCGAGAAGTGTTAGAAGTCTTGAAAAAGGAGAAGTTGTATGCAAAGTTCTCCAAATGTGATTTTTGGATTAGAGAAGTCCAATTCTTGGGTCACGTGGTCAACCAAGAAGGTATAATGGTTGATCCGGCAAAGATTGAAGCTATGACAAAGTGGGAGCAACCGAAGAATCCCACGGAGATCCGAAGCTTTTTGGGATTAGCCGGATATTACCGAAGGTTTATCCAGGGCTTTTCTTCGATCGCTAGTCCATTAACAGCTTTGACCCACAAAGGAGCCGTTTATGCTTGGAATGATAAGAACAGAGAAGCTTTCGAGTTGCTAAAGAAGAAGCTATGTGAGGCACCGATTCTATCTCTACCCGATGGAGTTGAAGACTTCGATTTTTATAGCGATGTGTCTGGTGTTGGATTGGGTTGTGTTTTGACCCAAAGAGATAAGGTGATCGCGTATGCATCTCGACAGCTAAAAGAGCATAAAAAGAACTACCCAACTCATGATTTGGAGTTGGCAGCGGTAGTTTTCGCTCTAAAAATATGGAGGCATTACCTCTATGGCAATAAGTGCAAACTTTTCACTGATCATAAGAGTCTCCAATATCTCTTTAGTCAGAAGGAATTGAATATGAGACAACGACGCTGGCTAGAGTTACTTAAAGACTACGACTGTGAGATACTTTACCACCCCGGTAAAGCAAATGTTGTTGCTGATGCTCTCAGTCAGAAAGTCAATCTTGAAAAAAGAAGGCCAAGAGCGTTGAGAATAGAAGTTGCCTCGACTATTTTGGAAAGTATAAAGAAAGCTCAGGAGGAAGCTTCTAAGAAGAATGACCGAAAGGAAGAACGTTTGGGCAAAACGTTGGTGTTCGGTATAAATGGTCATGGACTGAAGGTATTCCAAGATCGTGTTTGGATACCTAAGTCAGGAGGAATAAGAGATCTTCTGATGGAAGAAGCTCACAAAATCATGTACTCGATTCATCCCGGTAGCACTAAAATGTATAGGGATCTGAAACCCTATTATTGGTGGCCGACGATGAAGCTTGATGTTGCAAGGTATGTGGCCGAGTGTGTGACTTGTGCGAGAGTCAAGACACAACATCAGAAACTATATGGGAGTTTAGAACCTTTACATGTGCCTATGGGTAAATGGGAAGACATCGCTATGGATTTTGTCACTAAACTACCCAGAACAAAGAATGGTCACGACATGATTTGGGTGGTCGTTGACCGATACACTAAGAGTGCGCATTTCATAGCAGCCAAGGAGAAATGGTCTATGGAAAAGCTTGCGAATTCTTACGTGAAGGAAATAGTGAGGCTTCACGGTGTTCCGTTAACGATCGTGTCAGATCGCGACAGTCATTTCCCCTTGCGATTTTGGAAAAGTCTACAAGAGGAATTAGGTACCAAGTTGTGTTTAAGTACAGCTTACCATCCACAGACTGATGGTCAGAGCGAACGGACAATACAAACACTTGAAGATATGCTGAGAGCATGTACCCTGGAATTCCAAGGTAATTGGGATGAACATTTACCTTTGGTAGAATTTCCTACAATAATAGTTTCCACTCGAGCATTAAGATGACACCTTATCAAGCTTTGTATGGACAGAGGTGGCGTACGCCGTCTTGTTGGCTTGAGGCTGGGGAAAAGCAGTTTATGGGACCGGAGATAGTCCATCAAACTGCTGAAAAATTGAAAATAATTAGGGAAAGAATGTTAGCAGCTCAGGATCGTCAAAAGAGCTATGCTGACAAAAAGCGAAGACCGATGACTTTTGAAGTTGGAGATTCGGTTTTGCTTAAATTCTCGCCGTGGAAGGGACTTATAAGATTTGGTAAAAGGGAAAAATTAAGTCCAAGGTTTATTGGACCGTTTAAAGTTCTTCAGAGGATTAGGAACCAAGCTTACAAGCTCGAACTACCAGAAGAACTGAATGGAATTCATAACACTTTTCATGTGTGTTATTTAAGGAAGTTCACGGGAGAAGTTCCCGACATGATTCCAATTTCGGAGTTGAGAATCGAGGAGAACAAAAAGTTGATTGAAGAACCAGAAGCAATCTTTGACCGAAAGACTAAGAAGTTGTGACGCAAGATGGTCGAGTTAGTGTTTGTCCGATGGAAACACACGAATGGACCGAATCTCACCTGGGAGACAGAGAGTGACATGATGAGTCGCTACCCGCATTTGTTTGTTGATGTGTGATTCCGAGGACGGAATCATTCTAAGGTGGATAGAATTGTAACGCCCGTGTTTTTGGGCTTGCCAATTTTAGCAATGTAATAGTCTAGGTTAACCTTTGTAACCCAATGTGAAATAATAAGAATGTATTATTTGTAAATTATGTGAATTATGTGTTTATTTTAATTTAACGAATTTAGAATAAAATAAGTGTCAAAATGAAATGTTAGACAAATCCAATATCTATGGATAATGTTGTAGTAGCTGAAAAGAGGTTTCCGAATATATAAAGAATGCCGAAATTCGAGTTATAACGAAGAAGTTATGACCTGTCGAAGTTTCGCGACAGAACCGGCGACGCTGAATGACGTAAAAAGTGAAATTTACGTTAGTGCGATATTTATCCTTAGAGATCTAAATGGGTGTTTTAGAGTTCCTTAAACTGAGAGTGTGCATGAAAAGAACGCCCAAATCTGACTTCGTATGAGAAAGTTATGATTTTTCGAAGTTTCGACTTAGCGGTATGCAGCCCGAATACTCGAAATAGAGATCGAGTAATATTTAGCCAAAAAATTCTAAATGAGAATTGAAGATCTCATTGATAGTAGTCCAACGATAAAAAGACAGACGAAAACGGAGTTCAGATGAAGGAGTTATGAATTTCGAATAGAGTTTTCCTGTCCCGGCCTACTAAAAATAATATATAAGTAATATACTTATAAATAATAAAAATAAAGTCAAAACTAGCCGACGGAGTCTAAATGAAAATTGTATAGTATGGTCTAATCTACGCGTGGATATAAAGAACGTCAAAAATGGAGCTCGTATGCGAAAGTTACGCAATTTAGAAGTTTGACGAGTCAAATTACACCGAGCGTAATTTGAGTACACTCAGCGTACTCAGAGGAGTGCAAGTTGTCTGACCAATACTCGGGTGCCACCAAATGACGCATGCAGTGACGTCAAAGTACGCCCAGCATAACCAAATTACGCCCAGCGTAATCCCAGACCCAACAGCCTATAAATAGAACTCGAGATCAGCCATTTTCCTTGCGATTTTTCTTCCTCTCTCTCTAAGTTTTGCATCGTTTTGCGTGCCAATCATATCCCGAAGCCCCGGTATCATTCCCGAGCCCCGAAGCAAGTTCTGAAGCCCCGAGGATCCCGAGAAGTGAGATTTCTGAGCCGAAGCCCAGCCCGCGAGGAGCCCGGTTTTTGTGAAGATCTTCCAGATCTACCGAAGAATACTACTTCTGCAAGTCGTAGTGTTGTCCGATCATCTTATGATAAAGTGAGTGTATAGTCCCTTTCAATACACGACATTATACAAGTAATCGTTGAATGTATTTAAGAATACGGTTTGTGTGAGGGTATTATTATTACCTTCTAACACATAGACTTATATGACTCTCCTTGAAATTTCTTGTTATGTGTTTACGTGTTACTTGCTATTTGGATGGAGTATTGAAAGAGCATGCTATACAATTTTTTTTCTTTTAAAAATTATGTATAAAACATGTATATTTTTATCTACTAATATGTTGGGTAGAACATGGGTAGACAGTTGGTGCACAATGAAATAAATTGATGAGAGGCCTCGTTGTTAGTGCTATTCTAATCATTCAGCAGAGTATGGATGACGACCACAGACTATTCTAGACAGTCCTATGGAACGCTAGCAGGCTCATAACCTGTAGGTGTTGTGAACGATGTGTTCACCGGTGTACTCTATCCCCCACATGGTTGCCTTTAGGACACTTATTGTTGAGGAAGCCCCTCTGCAGTAATGTCCGTCCCGATGAAAAATCCTAAATTAGGTTCCTTATAATAGATGTTGTTTTAGGGACGTAAAGTGATGATAACGGGAATGGGTAATCGGGTTATTGTTGATTGTTGAAATTAAATATAATTATTTATTGTGGGTTGAAAACCCTATATGCTCACCAGGCTCCCAAGCCTGACCCACTCAGTTTATTTGTATCACAGGTAGTGGCGCGAGGGCATAAGATGGATGAATCATCAAGTTGTTTTGTTTACAAGTCTATATATGTATATATTTGTTGAATGACTTATAATGTTATCGTTTATGCTTTATGGTCTGTATCGGAACATGACATCCCGAGTTTTGATTATATAATGAAAATGCATCTCTTGATGAAATGCTTTGATAAATATTATTTTATCATATTTTGTTTTTTGGGAACAAATTCCGCAACTCTTTTAAATCAAAAAAAATTACTCTTAAAATGTTTAAAAAGCATAAATGAAACCGGTCTTTTCTGGCCGAAATTTTGGGGATGTCACAGATACCAAGGAATTACTTTCAATTCAGTTCATATTAATGAAAATATTGGATTTCTGGGAACGCACTCTTTACAACTATAACAAAAGAAAACAAAGGACACACATGCATATATTAACAGTTTTAGAACGAAGCTTACAAACTCTTTTTTTTTAATATAGGATTTTTTGAAAGTACTACGAGAATTATTCTAAACAAATGCAAAACTATTTTATACAAAAATGCTTATGAACTCACCAACTTTTTAGGTGACACTTTTCAAAACGACTTGTATTCTCAGGGATCTAGCAGGCAGGTACTCAACCCTTCTTAAGGGCCGGTGTCTTCATTTCATGTTTTTCCTACTTTTCAGTTATTTGTATTCGACTTTTGAACAATTGTGTTTGTAAACAATGTAATACTTGAAATATAAATGTATGAATGTTTGTGTTGCTATGTTTCATTACTATTCAATTGTTATGATACTGTACATGAAGTCACTCCATCCGCCCCCAGACGTTTCCTCTGTTCTGGTTTTGGGGGTGTGACAGATTGGTATCAAAGCATTGTTTATTGTGAATTAGTATATCAAACCATACAAGATATACAACTATCAATATAATGGGACTAAAACACTCTGACTAAAAGTATACTTTAAAATATAAGTATTTTATAAAAGTATGCATACTAAAACAGTGTCATAATAAGAACAAAACAAAAGTATTTAAATGTTGGACACTATAGTAAAACCTAGACGGTTGTGTAATCATATCTAGGATAAATATAGCATGATCAACTATATTTATTTGAGATACAACAAACATGTGTTTGGGAGTGATAGTGGTGTTACAACAAGTCTAAAACTTACCAACCCTATATACAAAGGAATACTAGAACCAAGCATAAAGTTTAAAGTGCTATAGGAGTATTTTTAGGATACCGTATAACCCCCCCCCCCCCCCCCCCCCGACACACACACACACCCACCACTACCACAAACTTAAATCTTCTACGTGTTTCTCATACCTCTATTCTCACACAGAAGACATGGTTGAATTTCATCACGAAGACCCCCACTACCCTGCCCTGGTAGTCGATGAATGGATCGAGGAGGAGCCAGAAGAGGTTCAAGAGGAAAACCCAAAAGTGGGTCCTGAAGAATACCAAGAAATGGACTATGGGGGGGGGGGGATTTCTGATGAGGAGTCAGACGAGGATGAAGGCACCGAAGAGATCCTTAGTGAGCCTTACCCTTCGGGGGAAATACCAAACCAGCACGCAGAGTCAGAGGACCCTACCGACCGACTACGCTCCTTAGAGGAAGAAGTGGCCACCATAAGACAATAACTCATTGCCGTTGAGGCTAGGGCAGCCTTAACAGAGCGGAGAGCGGAAGAGGCCACACGTGAAATGAGTGAAATGGTTGAGCACCTTGTGTGCTATTTCGGCATATGAGAGTCACTACACTACTCACACTATGTCCTAGGTTTGTTATGTATTTCATTACAACTAATAGTAGTAAATCAAGAGAGGTATGCCCTCCAAGAACCCATGTAATCCGAATCCAGTAATTGTATTGATAACTACATTCTATTTTGATGAATTTAACGTTCGTACAATGCCTATTTCTACTTTTTACCATAAATACATCATAGGGATGTAGGTCAAAATATTTAGGGATCATTCAACAACACGTGAAATTTATATGTACATATAAATGGATGAATATAACTAGAAATGACCATGGTTACTTACGAGCTCGTTTCTCATCATGCAACAGAATCATGTCTTCCCATGGAAATAACCAGCACATCGGTGAAGCACCAAAGCTACAGATAGATTCCACTACATTCCAAGCCGCCGTAATAATTGACGTGGCAGTTTTCATGGCGCAACTTAACACCAACAACACAAACAAAAATGGAAACAGTGTCGACAATTCCGACCGTAGTGAAAAACAAGGAAACCAACGAGTGACAACTTACCAAGACACCCCAAACCCCAAACCTAAGAACATGAAACAAAATTTCGGGAACGAGAAAGGGAGCAGTTCGACTCAAGGGCCTACCAAAAGGCAACAAGTTGCGGCAGTCCATACCCCCACTAACCCTACTACCTCAAAACCAAGAAAACCATAAGTTGGAAACCTTCCAAACTGCAACAAGGGCAACTACCATCATCTTGGAGTCTATCGTGTGTTGCATTGCAATAGGTGCAACAAGAAGGGGCACACAGCCCGTTTGTGTAGGACTCTGGTCCAGCACACCACTCCAACCCCCAACGTTGAAGTAAGCCAAGTATCCCATACATGCGGTGAAAGAGGACATATCAAGAGAAATTGTCCAATAGAAAGGAATGACGAAGGAGTGGGAGGAGTTTAACAACAAGACATGAAGAAGCAAAGAGGAACCCTACTAGGATTTTGGTACGTTTCCAAACAACGAAAATTAAACATCAAATTTCACTAAAATTTTTGCCAAATAAAAACATAATCATAAATTATTCCCTCATTCGAACAAACCATATCATTCATAGAAAAACTAAAGAGACTTGCAGGTGAGCTAAGATGGCTTAGTGTAAACGTAGGGTCGTATATAACTAAGATTCTATAGA
Source organism: Lactuca sativa (assembly GCF_002870075.4). Classification (NCBI taxonomy): domain Eukaryota; kingdom Viridiplantae; phylum Streptophyta; class Magnoliopsida; order Asterales; family Asteraceae; genus Lactuca; species Lactuca sativa. The sequence goes on from NC_056626.2 coordinate 16,634,784, forward strand.
CTTAGAGTGTGTGATTCCGCCTTAATTCTTGTTCCTTGTCTTGTTGTGGAATTAGGGCAGGGACACCCAGTCGACTGTCCTTTCAATCTTAATTATACACGACTAGGTTACATCACACTATCATAGAGAGACCTAGTAGAAGTCAGACTACGAAAATTCATCATTATATATCAAAGTACTCGTACTACTAGAACACCCCAAATCCAGTACAAAATAGTCACAGCAGTAATAACAATGATGAAACGGGTAGCATTAGAAACATGAACATAGAACACACTCTCGTTCTAAACAATCATATCCCTTCCAAATCGACTTAACATCTGTTACAATAAGAAGTCCAACATCGTCACTTGACACAGACTGGTTTGATCCTCACCATACCAATTTCAAGCACTACAAAGAGACCTTTTGCCTTACCTGATCTATTAACAAAACTCTTTCAACCTATAACAACAAATCCCAGACCATCTCTAGCATCTAGGCTCATGAGTACTTATGTAAGAGATACACGCTCCTTCCTAGCCCCACCATAAAGATGGGAAACAAGAAACAAAAGTCATCAAGGGTAACCCAGAAATTTACAACCTTTCCAAAGTATTTCCTAAAAGATCCTTCGAAAACATCACCAATATGCCAAGTGGATTTCGGAATCGACTCGAATCTTGGAGCCAATCCCATATCCAAACCCACCAATACCACTTAGCACCGACAAAAAGACAGATATTTTCCGATCAATAGAACGACCTAATAAGTAAGGAAACTATCAGACCAAGCCTCTAACCTCAGAAAACACCCATCCAACTCATAAGGAGGAAAGGCGAATTGCACATAGGACCACTGACTACTAAAAGTCAAACAGACCTACCTTCAAAGATCGATATCCCTATCCCGAATCGAAAACTTGCCCAACCAAATTTAGGGGAACAAGCAAATTCGGTGTACCATTGGCTCAGAATTCTGTAGTGTCATCCTTAAGGTCCTGGAACACTACCTATAGGATAGGTCTAGAAGCCCATAGACTTCAGTTACCACAAAGACACAGTGTGACATCCCCAATTTCACTGCCAGAAAAGACCGATTTGTTTATGCTTTGTTTTATAAAATCAGAGTAATCCTTTGATTAAAAGAGTTGCGGAATTTGTTCCCAAAATAAAATATGATAAAATAAAATTTATCAAAGCATTTCTTAAAGAAATGTATTTTCATTAAATAACAAAATCTCGGGATGTCATGTTCCGATACATACCAAAAGCATAAACAATATAAAATAGACCTTACAACCATTATTTATAACTACTGATCTATAATCCAAAATCTCTCGTCAAGTCCACCAACTTATACCCTTGTGCCATTACCTGTAATGCAAAGAAAAAACTGAGTGGGTCAGGCTTGGGAGCCTGGTGAGCATATAGGGTTTTCAACCCACAATAGTATAATTATTATATTTAATCATCAAATAATCAACCCAATTACCCATCCTCATTATCTTCTTTATTTTTTAAGGTTTTACCCAAAGAACCAACTATGCTTCATTCATTCATTCCTAAGGATTTACCTAAGGAATTGGCACGAAGTCCATTGCTGCCAAAGTTTATCTATTAGGTACTAAATCCATAGCTATCAGGCGCTAACTCCATAGTCACCAAGGTTCACTTAACAAGCACTAACTCCATAGTCGCCAACGTTTACTCAACAAGCGCTAACTCCATAGCCGCCAGGGCTTACTCAATGTGCGCTAACTCCATAGTTGCCAAGGTTCATCAAATAGGCACGAAGTCACATCGTCGCCAAGTTTATACAATAGGCGCTAACTCCATAGTCACCAACTATCCAATCTACCCATGTTCTACCTAAAATTTTCGTAGATACAAATACTTACACAGTTTAAATCATTTAACACCTGTATAAAACATCAATTCTATGCCCATCTCAAATAAACAAACAATATATAAAAACATAACACGTATTTCATAGCAAATACTTCGTATTTATGTGTTAGAAGAAAGTGACTATACACTCACCTAATCAGAAGATGATCGGACAGCACTACGGTTTGTAGAAGTAGTATTCTTTGGTGAAACCGGGAGATCTTCACAAAAACCGGCTTCTCGCGGGCAGAGCTTCGACTCGAGAATTTCACTTCTCGGAATCTTCGGGGCTTCGGGACTTGCTTCGGATCTTGGGAATGATACCGGGGCTTCGGGATATTTCTTGCACGTAAAATGATGCAAAACGAGAGAGAAAGGGAAGAATGGAGCACCAAAACTCGGCAGCCCTCAACATCTATTTGTAGGGTGCTGAAACTAGGATTACATTGGGCGTAATTTCGGAGTACGCTGGGCGTACTAAGCGCTACGTTGGGCATATGCTTCGGATCAGGCCGAAGACGTCATTGCTTACGATCCTGGGTACTCGAGTGTTGGGTCAGGTCGATGTGCCCATTTCAGTTCATGCATATGGGTACGCTGGGCGTACTCTATTATGCTTAGCGTACACCGACATACCAAACTTCAAAATTGCGTATGTCACACCCCCGAACCAGACGGCGGAAACGTCCGAGGGCTGTCGTGCCTTAATTGAATACCATAACATTGAATATATATGAAACGTAACAACATTCGTCACCATGCATTAATATAGTACAACCGATAAAGTTTACATGAAGTACATTGTTTAAACATTACATTCCCAAAAATAAATTGTTCGATTCATTAATAAGTAAACTGCAAGCCATCACTGAGTACATTTTTCCTTTGAATCACCGGTTACCTGAGAATACAAGTATTTTGAAAAACGTCAACATGTGAAATGTTGGTGAGTTCATAAGCAGTTTTTGAAAAGCAACGTTTTGTATCATTTTGAAAACCACCAGAAAATCTGATATTTTCTGAAAAGAGCCCTTGAAAACATTTGTGAAGATCCATAAGTATGCTTGTTTGTTTCTATAGTTGAAAAAAAATGTTCATCAAAATTCTGTGCATTTCGAAACCGTATGTATTGAAAACCCTAGGAAAACCCGATGTTTTCCTAATTCTTTGAATTCCATGAAGTTGAAAATAAAACCATTGTAGCGTGTGAAGTCATTAATTTCAGGCGACGTCGGATTATTTTTGCGCATGATAAGTTGCTATAAACACGCGTTACACAAACGACCTGTTTATAACTATACTAACGATCCCGTAGGCGTCGTCCGTACTAATCACGTTATCCAACCGCCCTAACTTCAGGTACTCCCACATCCGAAGAGAAAGAGGGCACGAAGACCTCGGTAACTCCATTAGCCGGTTGGGGATAGAAAAAGAGTACGAGGGGCCCTTGACCCGCCTCGCATAAAATACCGACTTTACTAGCAATACCAAAGGAACCTTGGGGACCAATAGTATACAAGCCATTGAAAGTCCTTTTACGCTGTGTTAGATCATGTAAGACCCAACAACTCGTAAGGTAGAAGTCTTCGGGCCTTAAGATCAGGTCATTGGGCTAGCTAGGCCCAACAAACAAGATTTTACACTTTGGGGCCCAAAGATGGTGCGTAGACGTCTGTGCACTCTCACGTGTGTAATAAATTCCCAAATGTTACTTGTGTGAATCGAGGTATCGTCGCGTTAGTAGTTTCAGATTTTTATTGGTTCGAGACCGAACCAATTCGTTTAACAACGATTTTTGGTATTGTCGTGTATTGTATTTCGGCGGTAGTCGCGGTGCCAATATTTGATCAAGTTGAGTGTATTGAATTAGCCTTGAAAATTTTCTGTTTTCAGCCCCTCTTTGTTTGTAAATTTACTTTTTCAACCCTCTAATTAAATAACTTTCCGATTTGGTCCTTAAATCATTTTTCTTGACATTTTAACACCAAAAGTTATTGAAATTGATATTTTTCAGCAAATTTTTCATTGAAAACAGTTTGAGTCCCTGTAAATACAGTTTTCTCGGTTATAACCCCTCTTTTCGCAGTTTTTACAATTTTGGCCCACATTGGAAAAATTTTGCAACTTTGGTCCTTTTTAAATTTGAAAAGCATTTTAAACCTTTGAAAGGTATTTGGAACACTAGTAGTCCACTGTTTTACAGAAAAACACAGTTTTGGTCCTCCAAAACAGAAAATTTCGCATATTGGGCCCTATTGGGCCGAAAATGCCATTTTTAGCCCATTAAGCTTGAAATTTATGTTTTTAATCCTCCAAAAAGTATATTTTCAGAAAATACATTATGGAAACTGTTTTGACTCATCTCATCCATCAGATTTCGAAATATTTCATTTTGGGCCCTTTAACTTTATATTTTTAACATTTTATGTCCAAAATTTGAGTTTTTAGCCCAAAGAAAATGTTATTAAGCCATTTAGCTATTTTTCTTGGAACACTTTGTATGTAGAAATATATTTGATGCTAGTGTCCTTTAACATAAAGTATATCACGATTTTTAGGGGTTTATGGCTAGATCCAACATCACAAACACACAAAAACATCCATATAAGCATAGAAATCATACAAGGCATACATAACACATATAGATCTACACTTTCACTTGTATTCCCCCCCCCCCCCCACAAAACTCATAAAAACAGAAAATAGGGGGTATGAAGCTCACCTTAGGGTGTGATTTCGGTTTTTGAAGAAATGATGGAAGAAAACTTGGAGATTTTTGGCCTTAGCACCCTTTTCTTGAAGATCTCGAGTTTGATGTGCTTCTAAGAGGTAAGATCACGATTTTTGCATGGATTAGGAAAAGATTTTGATAACAAAAAGAACCTAAGTCATAGATCCAAGCATAATCTTACCTTAGATGAAGAGTTTGTGGAAAGATCCTCTTGAAAGCTTCCTAAATTTCGAGATTTTTGAGTGGAGAGGGAGGAAGTGTTCTTGAGTGTTCTTGAGAGAGTTTGAAAGATATTTGTGTGTGTGTGTGTGTGTGTTTCGGCCGAGAGTGAGGGAGAGGAAAGGAGTGAGTGACTTTGATGAGATAGGTGCTTGGAAGTATGAGTTACATGCATGGATACCCAATGAATAAAAGTGAAGTGGCAATCCAAAGTCAACTCCTCCTTTATCCTTGGGCTTGGGCCGAGAATGGAGAGGGGAGAAAGGATTTTTGGGCTTTTTGCCCCTAAGCCCAATATTAGAGTTAGTTTGGGTGTTCATTGGCCTTATAAAATAAAATTGTGATTTTTATGCTTCATTAAGCTAGATTAAGTTAATTATGGATCAAAGCTTTTAATTCATTTCATTCTAGGCCCAAAATGGCCCAAAATGTGGAAATAAATGATTGTGGGTCCAATTAGAGCCCAATTAGGGTTCTAAGCCCATGATAGTCAAATTGGAAGCTTATTGGTCCATTTGGGCCCAATAAGGAAGTCCTAGTCCAAAGTGGACCTAAACAAGAACTTCTAGGGTTTCCAATTGTTTGATGACTATTTGTAGTATTTGTATGATGTATTTGATCGAAGTTTTTGATGTCATCATAATAGGTATCACACATGCTCTTAAGTTTTTGATTCACATTTACTTGAGTGTATAGATTACATGACATAAAATTTCCAGTTGTGACAGCGTAACTTTCGCATACGAGCTCCGTTTTCCACGTTTTTTATATCCACACGTAGGTGAGACTAAGATCTACAACTTTCATTTAGACTTCGTTAGCTAATTTTGAATTTATTTTTATTATTATATTTTTAACAAGCCATGACAGGAAATGTCCGTTAAAAATTCATAACTTCTTCATCCGACGTCCGTTTTCGTCTGTCTTTTTACCGTTGAACTACTATCAACGAGATCTTCAATTCTCGTTTAGATTGTTTCGGCTAGAAATCACTCGATCTCGAATTCGAGTTTCGGGCTGCATACTGCTAAGTCGAAATTTAGAAAAATCATAACTTCCTCATACGAAGTCAGATTTGGACGTTATTTTTAAGCACACTCTCGGTTTAATGAACTCTACAACTTTCGTTTAGATCACTAAGGCCAAATATTGCTCTAACGTAAATTCACTATTTATGTCGCGTTGTGTCGTGTCGGTTCTGTCGCGAAACTTCGACAGGTCATAACTTCTTTGTTATAACTCGGATTTCAACGTTCTTCATATGTACGGAATCATTGTAACATATACTACAACTTAGTTAAGATTACTCCTTCTAAATAATCTTCCATCAAAAAATCATTTTTGACACTTATCGTCTCTAAATTGCCTAGCCTTGATCTACGGGCGTTACACACAGCATCGTGCAAACCACATTCCACGTATCCAACCATAATTAGGGTCTGACCGTCGAAGCTCTTGTGGTCCCACTCGAAGAAATCAAGGTAGACCAGAACCTACACCACGAAGAAGAACATGTCGGGATCATGGGCAAGGAAACCAAAAGAGCAAGGTCAAATACTAATAGCGAAGATCCGCCGGAACACCAACCAAGGGCCCAAATTCCTCTAGGAATGGAAAGACAATATGAAACAAAAGCAACCACAACTTCTCCTAGTTGCAAGAGCTGTCCAAAAGCTAATTTCGGGATGAAATTCCCTCTAACGGGGGGATGATGTGACAACCTAAAAGTTTTGGATCAAGCAAGGTCTAAATTGTAACCCTATTACAATAAAACCTTGAAAACCAAAAGGGCATGAGTGCATGTATATGGCTATGTACACTTTGGAAATCATGGATAAGATAACCTATTGAAAAGTAAACAAGTTTATCAAGGCAAAACTAGACCAATAGATTGGAATAGGAACCATGGATTCAAAATATTGTCTATTAGCATTTAGCCTAGTATCCCACCTACCCTAGAACATTGAAATCCATGAAGAACATGTTTTATATAAGCTATTATACATACTTAAACTTTGAAGACCATATATATAAGATAACCCCCTTGAAAGTAAACAACTTTAATAAAACAAGAATAGTCAAAGTGGGGGAATAAAAATCAAGAAATGTGAACATTGGTTTAACATCTAGCCTAGTACCCTACCCTAGAACATCTCATGACCAAAATCACTTCAAATGAGCCATCCCTTGGCCGTAAACACTTCCTAATGATCCACTAAGGCCGAAAACCCAAAGGAATTAACCCATTAAGGTCGAAAACACTAAAGAAAAGGACCTAGAATCGAAAACACCTCCTAGTGATCAATGTTTGGCCGTAAACCCCTTTAATGGGGCATGGTTTGGCCGTGAACTCCTTAGTGGACCACCCTATGGCCGTAAACACATTCCACGAGGGATGCATAGACCGTAAACCCTTTCATAGGGCACCCCTCAACCGTAGACAACTCCAAATTAGAGTTAGTTAATGGGGTTTACGGTCTAGGATGTGAATAAGACAAAATCATTGACTTTAAGATGTGATACTCTTCCTATTTCCCATGAAAGTTCCAAGTCCCCCATGTAATTAACCAACAGGTACCCATGAATTATCCCACGAATAACCAAGCTAATATTCCCCTATATAATCTAGTAAACATCCTAACACCCTTCCATCTTTTCCTCATGATAGTAAACCCTCTCAAAGAGAAAGTTACAATCTTCCAAGTTCAACCATTCTCTAAGCTTGGTCCCTAGATCCTTGAAAGTATTTTCGACATCTACTAATGAATCTACACATTATTATGTTGATTCCATCCTATTTAGACATAATATTATGTGTTAACATCCTTAGGGTAACAAAAGCTTCAAAGGTTTCATCAAACACTCCAAGTGTTTTAGGTTCAAAATCTTCACTTCAAATCATCCACCAAAGCAAACCAAGGTGAGTTCATACCCCCTATTTTCAGGCTTTTTCCATGTTTTAGGGGGGGGGGGGGGGGGTACAAGTCAAACTTTGTTTATCCCACAAATAATTTCATGTTTTTCACATTCATGTTGAAGATAAAATCTTATAATATATTTTTTGGTTTATATAATTTTTGGGGTATAAATATTTGTGATTTGCAACAAACATAATCTATGTCATAAAACCATAAGATAAGTTATGATTTGTAAAACTACATGGCTTTTGGGAACTTATACTAAAAGATAACTTTACTAGCAAAAATGATATATTATAGTCATTTGCTAAACTAATGGGTTTTTAACACCAAAATATTGTGTTTTGAGTTCATAGTTTCATGCTAGAATACCCCTTTATATGGATATAAAACATTATATAAATAGTTTCAACCCAACAAGATAAACTATAGTTGGTATAGTTTGGAAGTCACAAACCACACCTTTCGTAGATACATATAAAAGGTATAATTATCTTGTTTTATAAGTAAAAGGAGTCATAGTTCACGTAAATCTGTTAATGCTCTTGTGAGGCTCTCCTTCGTCGTACCTACCTAGCGTACACCGGAAATCATGTAGTTATAACCAAAGTCTCCTGGAGGGAGAGCAGGGTAATTGTGTATAGATCTATACGGGGTTGACACCCTCACACCTGAGTTGTTCGCTACAGTTAGATGGGCCAGTCTAAGGGGACAAATATCTTATGAGAAACTGACACCTGAAGAACGTCAAGATAGGCGCTTTAGTCACATTAACATGGTTATAGCGACTCACGTAGGGATTAACGAAAATGATTTTGGTTTATGGGGAGCTTATACTTCATTGGTTTTATTGAAAGAAATGAAACCATAAACTATTTTTTGTATGATACTCACTTTCATCATGATCTTAGGGTTTAAGACCACAGTTCATCTTTAAGGAAAATATTGCATCTTCTAGAACTATATATTATTACTTTACAAGGAAAAGATACCAATGAATTACTTTAAATTTTAATTCGTATTAATGAAAATATTGGATTTTTTGGGAAAACACTCTTTACAAGTATAACAAAAGAAAAAAAAGGACATGCATGCATATATTCACGGTTTTAGAACGAGGCTTACAAACTCTTTTTTTTTTTTAGAATATCGGATTTTCTGAAAGTACTACGAGAATTATTCTAAACAAATGCAAAACTATTTTATACAAAAATGTTTATGAACTCACAAACTTTTTAGCTGACGCTTTTCAAAACGACTTGTATTCTTAGGGATCTAGCAGGTAAGTACTCAACCCTTCTTGAGGGTCGGTGTCGTCATTTCATGTTTTTCCTAATTTTCTGTTATTTGTATTCGACTTTTGAATAATTGTATTTGTAAACAATGTAATACTTGAAATCTAAATGTATGAATGTTTGTGTTGCTATGTTTCATTACTATTCAATTGTTATAATAATGTACATGAAGTCTATCCATCCATCCCTAAACATTTCCGCCGTTCTGGTTTGCAGGTATGAAAGATTCTATTTTTATTTGTTTGTTAAAATTGTTACAAATATATGCTCTTAGTTTGCAATATCATCTTTGATTGTTTGATTGGATTTTATAATCGGATATGTAACTAATATAATTAAAAACGTATAATTATATTATTGATGAATATGTTACTTGAATATATACAATTAAAAATATATGAAAATATGACAAGGTGTCCAAGTTCAATGTAATAAAAAAGAAACAATATATATATATATATATATATATATATATATATATATATATATATATATATATATATATATATATATATATATATATATATATATATATATAACCATCCTTATTAGTTTGTGTTTTTTTGTTACGTTTTTACCATTTATTGATGGAGTGGAGATACTTAGCGATAAATAGTATGTCGTTTTATGTTTTTAAAATTTGGGACTATCATATATTTTCTCTTTCTCTCTCTCTCTCTCTCTCTCTCTCTCTCTCTCTCTATATATATATATATATATATATATATATATATATATATATATATATATATATATTGCTTGTAATGTCATTTTTAGTGTTTTAATTTAGAGTTTAATTAAATTATATGTGCTATTAATTTATATGTTTTTTATAAATATTATGACATAAATAAAATAAAATAAATTTTGAAAAAAAAAGAAATTAAAAACATCAAAAAAAAAAATATGGGTGTTATCACATATTATTTGGTGTTGTCTATTTCCACACTAGGTGTTATAACACCAAAGTATAACTAAGATGATGAGGTTGACATTTTGGGTGTGAGAACATGTAATAACATGTTAACCACACCTAGTAGTCTAACAAAAAATACAAATAACAAAAATTCAAGCTTAAAAAATAATATACAATAAATACACATGTATAACAATATAGTCCTGAAATTGTAACAAATAACATTAACCTACTTGGTTTTCTCATGTATTTTGATATATCATCAAATGCAATCTCTTACTTAATAAAAAAAACAATAAACAAATATATTTACACTTATACATATTATAATTAAGTTTTTAATTAATAGTGGTTATGTAGGGTTTTTATAAAATTGTTTAATTGTATATTTATTTATACCGGTATAATACTTTTTTAAATAGTTGATTTATTATATATATATATATATATATATATATATATATATATATATATATATATATATATATATATATATATAAATGAAATAATATTAAACGTCCACCAATTATGAATTGTCAAATAACCTCTCACCCACTTGTGTTGTTAGAAAATTATTTTCTTAAACATAAGTTGAGTGCATGGTTTGAAACTTTAAATTGAATCAAATATATATTAAAAAAAAAAAAAAAAAAAAAAAAAAGAAAAAAAAAAAAAAAAAAGCTATAACTTCAAATTCAAAAAATATAGAAATACTATTGCTAATTCTTCTACAACTTATGCATCTTTAATACACATTTATCATTATTGTTCAACTCGTAGTTGTGGTGCTACTACAACAACTACAAATAGTTTCAGATACACCATGGTTTGTAAGAATATAGCTAAAACAAATAGTTTCATTACTTAAGCATATATCAAGTACACCCCAGTCTATAAAAAATATATGGATAAAACCTTAACACACAAAAAACTTATGATGCGAAAAAAATGGATATAAAAAACATCGTACATTCTATTAGAACATTTAGACTAAACTAAAATTTTCATTATTTTAGTGATAAAGGATGTACACTCTCATTCTTTATTACTTTAAAGAAAGCAAAATAAGTGACATCGTTATAGAATAATAGTGCTTACTTTTATTAAATGAAGACCATATTTGTTCTTCCATAATATTTCTTTAACATCGAGTTTGATATTTACCATTCGAGTTGGCTATATTTTCATCTACATAAGAGATATTTTCGTCACTCACAATTCAACTTCTTGTTTTTTTGGATTTTCAATAACTTTATCAACATTCAGTGTTTAATTCTCCATATATCGTCTCATTAGATTGAAAATTATCAAAATGTATAGTATTATCTTCAAATACATTTTGCTCCACCTGAAGCGATTCTTTATTATGATAAAATTTTGGAGCATGTTTGATGATAACTCGATTGATGGCTCCTCTTTGACTATGAATAAATTGTTCTTCTTTTTGCTTTAGCTTACGTTTTAAACAACACAATTCAAAATTTATAGATGGAGGCATAGTCTCTTTTTTTATATAAAAAAAAATCAATGATAACATAACAACATATATTAGTAATAAATTTAACATGATTATTGGTAATAAATTTAACATGATTAGGGTATTTGGACAAACAGTTCTATTAAATAGAACATAAAACCACAAATCTACATATTATATCCATCGGATTTATATACCACATTTATTTATATTATTTTATGTTCATTGTCCAAATTTCTTCGATTGCAATTGTCAATCGACAAATGACCTTTAACAGTTGAACACGAAATACGTGATTTTCTCTTGATTATTGTAGATATATACTTAGTTTAAGCTTAAAGCCCAAATACAGTTTGGTATTTTGTATGATTGTGATTTCTCTCTTGATTCTTGTAGATGTGTACTAAGGTGTTGTTTGTTTTTTCTGGGCAAAATGTTTGCAGTCTGCGGACCACATCTGTAGACCTTTGTAGTAGAAGAGGTGGATCAAACGTCTGCAGTCTGAAAAAAGAACACTATTTTTTTAACATTTGCAAACTACTAAAATAAATTGATTTTTTTTAAAAACTTCAAAGTGATTTTTTATAAACTTTTATGACTTTGTTATAAATAATTAACAAATTTAGATCAACTTTTATGTATTATTATATAAAAATTGAAAATAAAATGGTACGAATTATCGTATATATTTGATAAAAACCAATAATTTTGGTCGCAAAGTTATACCTAAACATTGTATATAAGATCAAAGAATTTGACACATCAAATTTATGGAAATAAACTTCGATCTTTTCAGTTAAATTAATTAAAAACTTACCATAAATGTTTTCCCAAGAAATGACGATACTATATTAAATAAAGTTTTATAAAATTTGGTACAAAAAATATAAGAATATATTATGATTTTTTCATATTTGTATAAATAATTTCGACGATTATTGTAATAAATCTTTATTTATAAATTTGTCAAAAATGTTATGTTTGTGTTGTCGAACCTTTTTTTTAAATGTTTTAACTTTTTTTTCAAATCATTTATAAATTAAAAATAAAGATATATGTGTTTTTTAGGCTATAAGATGTTAAAAGACTATGATCCATATTTGCGCCAAGAAGAGGGCGCACAAACATTTGTAGGTCTGTATTTTTCAAAAAAAAAACAGTCTGCAAAAGTTAATGTCTGCCTGTGGTTTGTGTGGCATAAACAAAAGTGGTTAAGAAGATTTGCAGACAAAAAACAAACAACACCTTAAGTGTTGAGCATATATATATATATATATATATATATATATATATATATATATATATATATATATATATATATATATATATATATATATATATATATATATATATATATATATATATATATATATATATATATATATATATAGTTTGAGCTTAAAGCCCAAATTCAATTTTAAGTTTTGAGTTGCTTTTTAACTTTTAGTTTCGTTGACATTTAACATTTTTATATTGATACCTAAATTCCAAATGATATTAATAATATATTTAATAAACTTAACATTTATCATATCATATGTTGATATTTGTAATTATTAATTTAAAATATGTTAATATATGTAATTGACATTTATCTTATCATATATATATTTTAAACCTCCATGAATTTTTCAATTTCCAACTTAATATATGCAATTATTAATTTAAAATATGTTATTAAATACAAAATAGCATCTTATTAATGATAGACTTTTAAAGTTATATTTTTTTTTGTTAATTTAAATGTTACGTAAAATCCAAAACAAAATTCAAAATATAAAATAAACTCAAAAAATATATTCAAATACTATTTTTCAAAAAAAGTTAAAAATGTTTAAATATTGTGAATATAAAACGACAAGTTAAATTAAATAAAAGATAAAAACTATTTTTTATTATAATTTGAGTTTTTTCAAACAGGTGGTATTTATTTAATTAACAGAAAAATTACACTGCGTTAAATTACAAACAATGGTTTATATATGAATTAAACATCATGATCGAAATTAAAAAATTCAAAAGATAAGTTATTGCTAAATTAATTAATCAATCATAATGTTAAATTAAAATAGTAAATTGAGAACCATGTTTAGTTTTATTTAAACACAAACAATAGGTAGATGCTATTGAATGATATGATTATGATATATGTATATTTTATAATATGCTTCATAATAATTACAAATTTATATATCTACTTAGTAGAAGAGTTATTATTTTATAGTTAAAGTCTTATTATTTCAATATGTACATTCAAAAAATTTAACTATATAGTTTTATTCTACACGACATACGAATATTCGTTTAGTTGTTAGTAAACATGAATGAAAATAATTAGTAGAATGCAACTATTCTTCAATAAATATATTATTACTTTTTTCTTCAAATTTAGTATATACTAAAAGGGATATATGAACATAGACTCTTATGATTGGAGACCTCATACAACTACACCACCTGCATACCTTAACACCTTATGGACGCCACCGGTGGGAGGTAGTAAAAAATAGTGACTGATAGTGGTGATGGTTTCAAATACTTCATCCGTCTCAAAATTATAGTTTATCTTTCTTTTTTGGTTTGTCCCAAAATAATAGTCCACTTCTAAAAATAAATAACATTTTCACCAAAATACCAAATCAGTATTACTTAACCAACTAAGAATTTAATTGAACATTAAATGCAAAATAAAAACGAAAACATCATTTTATTGTATAAAGTTAGTGGTAATTAATGTTTCCTTACTTTGTGTGTTTTTTATCTGTGGACAGTAATGATAAAATGATTAATTTTAGGGCAAAATGGGAAATACTAAAAAAGAAAAAATTAGGTGTCGCAACAACGGCATGGGGATGAAGATGGACCTGTAATTGCCTATATGTCATCATGGGGACGTTGATGAAAGAACAAAGTGGAGAACTATATAGGACTCAATTTTTTTTTATTATATTATATATATATAAACTTTTAATAACGATAAAAACCTTTTTTCTTACTCGTCCAGAGCATATGAGGATATTTAAATCCTTATGATCGGTCCTACATATCATGTAGGTTGATAACATGCTTAACCTTCTATGGTCTGTTTTAATAGTTAGACGGTGACCAATTAAAGTTTCTAATGTTTAATTTAACTCATTTTAATGTCAATGACCAAATTATAAAAAAAAAATCAAAACTTTCATAGTTAATTTTATCAATAATCCAAATAATAAACACGGTACATTCAAACACAGGTGTAACAGCCATGATTGTTGATGCAAGTTGGTTATAGGTATTTAGTTTTTAAATTTTAAGTTATAAATATTTTGTTATCCTTATTCACACATGTTTATGATTAAATTTGATATATTTGAAGGATTGAACATAAGATATTATTTTAGAGTTTAGAGGAAAGTGTTGTATTTTATTTTACTTCATATTAATCCGATATTGTTGCTTTTGTTAGTGTATTGTTGGCAGGGCTGTTATTTGGTCGGCTTTTTCAGTTTTCGGTTTAATCGTTCGGTTTTTTTGGTTTTTTTACTTCTTAAAACTAATCATAACTAAACCAAATAAGGTTCGGTTTAATTGGTTTTAGTTAATTCGGTTATGATTTATTCGTTTCGGTTTACCGGTTAAACAAAATAAAATTTTGCATATAAAAATAAATACTAAACTAAAGGGAAAAAACTTAATAAAATTTTACTAAATGAAAAAAAAAATACATTAATACATAACATATTATATTTGGTTTTTCATGATATGCTCTTTTGAAGTGACAATGTAGTTATACAAGTTGTAAATGCGAGTTAATATAGTTTTAGTGAGGAAATAAATGACCGAAAGTTAATTAACATTGTGCTAATTAGTTGTTTTTTAATACAATATATATATAAATTATAAATTTATAATGGTTAATAATTAAACAATGAGTTATTAAAAAAAATTAGTAAGTGATCCATCAATTTATATATATATATATATATATATATATATATATATATATATATATATATATATATATATATATATATATATATATATATATATATATATATTAAATAACTTATTCGGTTCAATCAAAATAATAAAAATTTAACCAAAACCAAACCAAATAAAATATTTTTATTCGGTTAACCAAACCAAAAACCAAATAAACCAAACATCATTTGGTTCGGTTTGGTTCAGTTATTCGGTTTCGGTTTTTTATCACTCCTCTAATTGTTGGTTGATATGTGTTCATAGGGAAGTGAAAAAAGAAGCCTTGACGGTTGACTTGGAGAATTTCAGTAGAACAATCGAAAAACATTGTCATCTTTTACAAAGTTCTTTTATTGGTAAATTAAATTTAGAGTGGAAAGTGGAAGTGAAGTTCCTTGAAAAGATATTGAGGTCACTTTGAGAAGTAATAAAATTGGAGTTTGGTATCCCGTAGGGGACTTCTCACACATTTCACACACGCCTGGAGATCTCGGATTCGATGGAGCATTTGATCAAAACAATAAAAACATCAGCATTACCCAAAGTTGGAATGATTACGTGCAAAGTCGGTGGTCAACTGAGGCAAACTGCTTTGACGCTATTGAGTAGTATACTAATCAAATCCTTGCGATCTTTTTATTTATTTATCGTAAAAATTTTATATTGAGTTGGAATTGTCATAAAAATTTATATTGATTTGGAAGGCACGCAACAATAAACTTAGTCGTTAATTTTTTTTCCAAATAATAAAACAATTTTTTTTAAAACTATATCAATAGTTCTAAGTATCATAATATTATTATGCATGACTTGTTAGACTCTATTAAAGAGTTCCACATTAACAAGCACAAAGAAACCAAACTTATCAAATGTAAATGATATAAACATGTTAATTTTTCATGCATGGTTTTTCATGTTTTGTGATGCAACTTTTAAAGCGGTTTGTCTTGCCGTGAAACTCTCATCCCTTGAGCCCATGATAGGAGAAACTCATGTTAGATTACATATTTGTATTTCCCTCTAACTCATCCAAAACACAAAACATCAATCAGTTTAAGTGTCGATCTTCCTTCTAACAGTCAAATCAAGAAGTTCACATTGGCCGCTTTCTTGGCGAAAATCCTGACACGCCTAAATACATCAAAAGAACATCTCTAATCATATTATGTCGGTACTTGAAACTCGGGAGTTCTATACAATGATCTGCATGTTCCCCAAAAGAGTTTAAGCATGCCTTGCGACAAATTGGGCATCTCCTATCAACCGAAAATAGCAGAATCATGATATAATATTGAAGGATGTACAATACTCTGTGGTGACATATGTTTCCCAATACCATCTATATGGATAGCCAAAAGAAAATCCTTAGCATGTGGTGCTTGTAGACACTCAAAAATAGTTTTTTGTATAACAACCATATTGAAGTGTACTTCCATGTTTTGGGATAATTTTACTAAAAATTTATATTGATTTGGAAGGCACGCAACAATAAACTTAGTCATTAATTTTTTTTCCAAATAATAAAACAATTTTTTTTAAAACTATATCAATAGTTCTAAGTATCATAATATTATTATGCATGACTTGTTAGACTCTATTAAAGAGTTCCACATTAACAAGCACAAAGAAACCAAACTTATCAAATGTGAATGATATAAACATGTTAATTTTTCATGCATGGTTTTTCATGTTTTGTGATGCAACTTTTAAAGCGGTTTGTCTTGCCGTGAAACTCTCATCCCTTGAGCCCATGATAGGAGAAACTCATGTTAGATTACATATTTGTATTTCCCTCTAACTCATCCAAAACACAAAACATCAATCAGTTTAAGTGTCGATCTTCCTTCTAACAGTCAAATCAAGAAGTTCACATTGGCCGCTTTCTTGGCGAAAATCCTGACACGCCTAAATACATCAAAAGAACATCTCTAATCATATTATGTCGGTACTTGAAACTCGGGAGTTCTATACAATGATCTGCATGTTCCCCAAAAGAGTTTAAGCATGCCTTGCGACAAATTGGGCATCTCCCATCAACCGAAAATAGCAGAATCATGATATAATATTGAAGGATGTACAATACTCTGTGGTGACATATGTTTCCCAATACCATCTATATGGATAGCCAAAAGAAAATCCTTAGCATGTGGTGCTTGTAGACACTCAAAAATAGTTTTTTGTATAACAACCATATTGAAGTGTACTTCCATGTTTTGGGATAATTTTACTAAAAATGGTACTCACCAATCCATGTTGACCAAAAGGGAAAATTGGTCATTAATGAGAATTTGTGAGATTATGAAGTTGTGACTTCATGAAAATGGTCAAGATGAGTTTAAGTCACTTATAAGAGATAAAATGAGTAAGTTCAAAAGAAAGAATGCATGAGAAGATGCATTTTGACCAAAATGGTAAAATGGGTATTTTTATGCTTGTATGGGCTGTGGCATCCCCATTTTTCACGGCCAGAAAAGACCTGTTTTGTTTATGCTTTGTAAAAATCAGTGTACTTTTCATAAAAATGTTGCGGAATTTGTTCCCAGAAAAACACAATAAATACGTTTTCAAAACATTTTCGAAGAAACGTATTTATTTATTTTAAAACGTTCGGGATGTCATCGTCAATACAGAAACATAAGCATAAATGGAACTTACATTTATTTACACTAGTGATCTACATCTCTTTAATCTCTCAGTTTAATGTGACTTCATATCAACACATGTGATGTAAATAAACTGAGTGGGTCAGGTTGGGAAACCTGGTGAATAAATAGGGTTTTCAACCCACAATAATATAATTATTATGTTTAAACAATCAAACAATCAACCCAATTACCCATCGCCATTATCTTCTTTAGTCTGAAGGATCTACCCTAAGAATCAGCTATCCCTCGTTTATTTATTCCTAAGGATCATCCTAAGGAATCGGCACGAAGTCCATCATTACCAAGGCTTATAGATTATAACTGGTGAGCACGTAGTCCAAACCATCTGGTAAACACTTAGTTCAAAAGTAACTAGTGAACACACTTAGTTCAAAATACCTAGTGAACACACTCAGTTCAAAGATACCTAGTGAACACACTCAGTTCAAAAACACCTACAGGTTACGAGCTTGTTATCGTTCCACTGGACTGGCTAGTATCGTCCATGGTTATCATCTATACTCCACTAGATGACTGGATCACTGTCAACATTGATGTCTTCCATCGTGTTATCACAAAACAACTATTTCATCTACCCATGTTTTACCCAACACATTTTGTAGATATAAAATACATATGGTTTAAATCATTTAAAACATATATAAAAATCTTTCACCCAGCATACACAGCAAGTATTCAGACAATATGCACACATAGCACGTAATTTATATTAAAATACTTCATATCTATGTGTAAGATCAAAGGGACTATGCACTCACCTGAAAGGTGGTGACTCAGCACTCGGACAGCGCTTTGATACTCTCAAAACAATTTTCCTTCGATAAAACCTAGTACCAATACCACTAGGGTTTAGTTTAACGATAACCGCGACAAATTAATAGTCTGACTATTATTATTATTATATAAGCGTTAAATAACACTCGATATAACTCATAATAATAGCCCAAATAATTATTTTTAGGACCTAATAATGTTACTATAATTAATTAGAAGCTATATTAAAAGTAGTGTAGGCGTAGCTCACTTACAGCGGGTTTTATCGAAAACCGGGCTTTACTTGGAGCAGCGTTTCCGAAACCGAAAGACCCTTTTTCTCGGGACTCCGGGAGCCTCGGGGCTTCCTTAGGGTGCTAGGGGATCACCTAGGCTTAGGGGAGGGTTAAAACCCTTAGAGAGAGAAAGAAATCTAGAGAGAGAAGGAAAATGGTGTGAAAAAGTCGGAGACCCTCCCCCCCTTTTTATACCCTACGAGGCCTCGGACTACGCTGGGCGTAAGGCTCGCATCGTACAACACACGTCCGAACAGGCTTGGTGCGACGTGGTTGCTTGTGGACCGAGGAAGGCTAGAACGCGGAGCGTATGGACTTCGCACGCGAGGCGTACTCGGACGCTGGGCGTCTTCGGATTACGCGGGGCATATGCGAGGACAGGTGTCACCCATCCAAAGTGAGGCGTGATCAGCAAGCGACGGTCCAGATCATGCCACGTCCTCATTATTGCATCAGGCTTCGCAAATTCATGCTTCAACTTTAAAAATTCGTAACTTTCGCATACGGGCTCCGTTTTTTACGTTACTTATATCCACACGAAGGTGGGAACGTACTCTAAAACTTTCGTTTATACTTCGTCGGCTAATTTTGAATTTATTTTAAAATTTATATTATTAACAGGCCGGGACAGGATTAGTCCGTTAAAAATTCATAACTTCATCATCTGACGTCCGTTTTCGCCCATCTTTTTCTCGTTGTGCTATTCTTAATGAGATCTTCGATTCTCGTTTAGGTCGTGTCGGCTAAAAACTGCTCGATCTAATATTCGAGTTTCGGGCTATACACTACTAATCCGAAACTTCGAAAAATCATAACTTCCTCATACGAAGTCAGATTTGGGCGTTCTTTTTATGGACGCTCTCGGTTTAACGTATTCTACGACTTTCGTTTAGATCGCTAAGGATAAATCTTGCTCCATCGTAAATTCATTATTTACGCTTCCCGGTATCGTGTCGGTTCCGTTGCGAAACTTCGACGGGTCATAACTTCTTCGTTATAACTCAGATTTTGGCGGTCTTTATATGTACGGAAACCTTGTAACATATACTACAACTTGGTCAAGATTATTTATTCTAAATAATCTTTTGTCGAAAAGTCATTTTCGACACTTATTGCCTCTAATTTGACTAGCCTGGATCTACGGGCGTTACATGGGCTTTGTGACTTAATAGATTAATACCCATATTAAGTTAGTGAGAAATGGCTAAACGGATTTGTAGAGTACGCTCCCACCTTTGTGTGGATATAAAGATAAAAAGATATAGAACAACGAAGTTATGGGCGTCGGAAATTGGAGGAAAAGTTGTCCTCAAAGTTGGAATTAAATCAACAATGCACTTTGTTGATCTCCACGTATCGCGACGCGGTAAGCAGATAACCATGATGCAGTGGCGTAAGTTAGATGCCATTAACCGAAGTCAAATGGTCACCAAGACACGGTGGAAACCCCACCACGATGCGGTTTCAAGGATTAAAGACAGGTTTTAGACCTGTTAGAGCTCATTATGATCCATTTCATGGGGAGATCAACTTGGAGATCAAAGGTGGCGATTTTGGAGTAAAATCCATGCCAAGAGAAGTTAGAGATTGTGGATTGTTAAGATTTTCATCCTCTCCACATGAAGGTATGTTTTCTCCACTTTTGGTGAAATTGTTAGTTTGTGTAGATTGGTTAAATTGATCAACGTAAAGTTGGATTATGATGTAGATAAGAGTGTTTAGAAGTGTAACGTCTCAAAAATAAGACCCAAAAATTTCATTTTTAAAGTCGTAAAACCAATATCCAAAGAACATCATCATAAAAATCCAAATAAAACAAATATATCAATTAGCGTATCACATCACAGTAAATCAAGAAAATGCGGAACGAGGTGGTGTGTGCCCTGCAATCATCCTGAGATCTTCTCTTTGGAATTGGAAGTACCTGAAACATAAACGGAAAAACTTAAGCACAAAGCTTAGTGAGTTCCCCAAAATACCACATACCATACATAATAAACACATAATGGGCCTTGCCCGTCATCGAGCCCCGCCCGACATCGGGTCTCGCTCAGTATACAGATCGGGTCACGCCCAGCATACATATAAACATATATCATATAAACACATACACATGCAATAATCACATAGATACATAGCATACAAAATGATCATCGGGCACCACCGGATAAGCATACAAGTACATAACACATGCAAGAGTCACGTAGGCATCTAGCACCCTAACATAACATAATCATGGGCCGATATTGGTGCCTTCGACTCGTTAAACCCAGTGAGGAAACTCATCTCGAACTGTTGAATCACATGAATAAATCTTTGGCTGCTGGTCTGACAAATCCCCAAGCTATCAATACCAAATATCATCCAATTAATAATTAGATTCCGATCCATAACCATCAGTCCAAAGTTTGGGTAAAAAGACCATTTTACCCCTTACCTAGTTTGGTCCAAGACTAAGGTCCAAACCTTTTCTCCAAAAGGCCCAAATACCAAAATAATTATCCAAGGCCGAAACATGGCCCAATCCAGAGATCCAATAATCTGAGGCCCACTTTGTTGAGTACGCAGGGCGTACTCATCTCGTACGTGCAACATACTTTGATGGGTTTTGAGCACTATAACCATCATATGGTACACATACAACCCAAATTCTTTGGATCTAAGTTTTCTCAAGTTATACATGCAATTTTCATATTATCCAAAGCATGAACCCTAACTAGCATACAATTTTGAGATTTACAACATAAAATAAGTTAGATGAATACCTCTTTGTTGTAGCTTGTAGAACTTGGCCTTTCAAGAGCTTAGTGCCTCAAATGTGATACCTCAAATGAGTCACAAACACCAAAAGCAAGAGGAGGTTTATGAGAGAGAGGTTAGGAAGCACCAAAATCGGCTAGGGTTTCACCTTGGAAAAGATTGGCCGATTTTGGGAAGGCTAGGGGTTCAGTTTATAGCGTGGAATCCTTAGGGTTTATTACATAAAACCCTAAGTTACTTAATCCTTTAAGTATTCCAATAATCCATATGATAGGCCCTTTGGACTAACTATTCATGGACTCTCAAATAGATTTAGTCCATCCCTAGTCAACATGGATCATTAGCCTAAACTATAAGTATTACTGATTTGCCTAATCAGTCTCTAGAAATTTAATCAGTCTCTTTTGATCACTAAATTAATTCCAAATTAATTCTTGATCAATACCAATTAAATAATAATATATTATTCATATTATATTAATAATTCACAAATAACCTCTTTCTCAAATATTCATCCTATCAAATTGCTCCGGTGAAGGCAACCCAAAAGGACCATGTTACTATCGGGTCAAGTACATACCAATTATAGTTATGGGATTATACACCTAATCCAACAGTCTCCCACTTGGATAAGTCTAATAACTATAATTGCCAATGTAACTTTAAAATCCGATTAGCAATCGTAGCTCTCAAAAGCTGCTGTCGAACTCTGACCTATTCAATAACGCGTCCTTTAGATAAGGGATTATATAATCCTCTATTCTTCAAGATATCGTGTAGATAAAGACATGGAATGAATTCATACTCATTGTCCAACAGTTTGTTTCCCGATTTCTGATTTGTTTGACATAGAACTTAATTGAACACATCAATCGAATCCTTATCGGGACCGGCACATAAGTCAAAACAAAATCATCGAGGGGCCCATGATATCGCTTATAATCCTCTTAGGATAAAAGGAACAGATAAACTTTGACTAATATGCTTGTACGAATTATTTGCTAAATTATACACAACAACATGTTTTATAACATCAAGTTACCAATGTGTTTTCATACTATCAATGCACAACCAACTCGTAATCAACAACTCATATATCTTGGTTTGAAGACTATACGATATTATCGTCTCATAATCACTTGTGATAAATTCCATGAAGTGATTCATATGAGCGTGGGTTTAATCCAATACTCAAATCTTATTTCAAGAGCACTCTTGAACGTTGTAGCAAACTTTTGATATGTCTAAACACCTTAGACAATCTACAAGCCAATGCATGACAGTCTAACCTCATAGTTTACTTCCAAAGTATGATTGAATGTGGATAGTTCGAATAATCATAATATTCTGGAAGTCAAAACATGAAAAAGTGAAACATAAAATAAATAATTGACAGAAGACAGTAAGCTTTACTTATAAATAAAACCCTTATTATTTAATCATCAAATATCAATTACATTTATTTATTACAAGTTTCTAACTGCCTATCTAATCAATAAACTAATATCTTCACTTAGGCCAATGCTCTTAGCATGCTGCAAATGCTTAACCCTACTCAGTCCCTTCGTAAGGGGATATGTTGGGTTATCCTCCGACGATACCCTCTTCTCTACGAGGAGTCTCTCTTGTACTCGATGTATTATGAAGTGATATTTTCTGTCGATGTGCCTGGATCTGCCATGATCCCTTGGTTTCTTGGTTAAGGCGACCGCACCCTCGTTGTCATAGAAAATCTCCATAGGCTCCTTTACAGGTGGTACAACTCTAAGGTCTCTGATGAAGTTCTTTAGCCATATTGCCTCCTTTGACGCTTCGCTTGCTACTATGTACTCTGATTCGCACGTGGAATCAGCTACAGTCTCCTGTTTGGAACTTTTCCATGTTACTGCTCCTCCATTTAGGGTAAACAGACTAAACACTCAGCCCGATTGAGAGTGGAAATTATATTTTTCGGTCTGAAAATTGGCGTTACTCTACCCTATCACTCTCAAGTCCTCACTCCCACCGAGGGTAAGGACCTAGTCCTTAGTCCTCCGCAGGTACTTAAGAACGTTCTTTACTGCTATCCAGTGAGTTCTACCAGGATTCCCTTGATATCGACTAACCATGCTCAAAGAAAAAGCCACATCAGGACGAGTACATGTCATAGCATACATGATCGATCCAACGGCAGATGCATATGGTACTCGACTCATTTCTGCTATTTCGGCATCGGTACTCGGACTCCGAGTCTTACTCAGTTTTGTATTACACTGGATAGGCAATTCTCCTTTCTTGGAATTCTCCATATTGAAACATTTCAACACCTTGTCCAAGTAGGTACTTTGACTAAGTCATATTTGTCTTTTACTCCTATATCTCAATATCCTTATCCCCAGAATATAAGCAACTTCTCCGAGGTCCTTCATAGGAAAACACTTCCCAAGCCAGGACTTAACCTCCTACAAGGTTGGAATGTCGTTTCCTATGAGAGGTATGTTATCCACATACAACACCAGAAAGATAAATATAGTCCCACTAGCCTTGACATATACACAGGACTCATCCTCACTTCTCCAAAACCAAAATCTTTGGCTTTCTCATCGGAACAAAGATTCCATTAAGGAAAGCGGTTTTGACATCTATCTGCCATTTTTTGTAATCATGAAACATAGCTATGGCTAGCATAACCCTTATAGATTTACTCTTCACTACTAGTGAGAAAGTCTCGTTATAGTCAACTTCAGGAGTTTGAGTAAAGCCCTTCGCAACCAATCACATCTTATATGTGTGTACTTTCTCATCCATGTCATTCTTCTTCTTGAATATCCACTTGCACTCGACCGTCTTACGACCTGGTATATTTTCAACCAAGTTGCAAACTTCATTGTCATACATGGACTGAATCTCGCTGTCCATTGTCTCTTTCCACTTTGCAGACTCCTGGCCCGCCATGGCTTCCTTGTAGTTGTTAGGTTCATCCAAATTTATCAATGTGCTATCACTGATAAACATATCACCTTTAGTTGTTATATGAAAACCATATAACACAAGTGGAACGCTAACTCTACGGGAATGTCTCAGAGGTACGGACTCGTCAACTGGTTCAATAGGAATCTCATCCTCTGGTTGATTGCTAGTGTTAGAGGTTCCTTCATCGCTTAACTCTTGAAGCTCTTCAAGATCAATTTGTCTCCCACTGTCCTCTTGGCATATGAGCTCTCTCCCTCGAAAGACTTCTCTCCTCGAAATGAAGACAACATTGTCACTCAGTCTGTAGAAGAGATATACAAAGGACTTTTATAGATAGCCAATGAAAATACAACGCTCGCTATGAGTTTCGAGCTTGTCGTGAGTCTCTCGTCTTACGAAATCCTTGCAACCCCAAACTTTGATATACGCTAACGAGGAAACCTTCCCTGTCCACATTTCGTGAGGTGTTTTGGCAACCTTCTTATTTGGGACTAGATTAAGGATATGGGTGGCGGTCTCTAAGGCATACCCCCAAAATGAGATAGGTAACGAAGCTCGACTCATCATGGCACGAACCATGTCCGACAAGGTTCGATTGCGTCTCTCAGCCACACCATTAAACTGCGGTGTCCTAGGTTGTGTCAATTGTGAAATAATTCCACATACTACTCAAAGGAAACGACGTTTGAACTTTATAGGAGGTTAAGTCCTAGCTTGGGAAGTGTTTCGCTATGAAGGATCTAGGGGAAGCTGCTTATATTCTAGGGATAAGGATTTTGAGAAATAGGAGTAGAAAACTAATTGGACTTAGTCAAAGTACTTACTTGGATAAAGTGTTAAAGCGTTTTAGCATGGAGAATTCCAAGAAAGGGGAGTTACCTATCCATAGAAATACCAAGTTGAGTAAGACTCAGAGTCCTAGTATTGATGTCGAGATAGCAGAAATGAGTCGGGTTCCATTTGCTTCTGCCGTTGGATCGATCATGTATGCTATGACATGTACTCACCCTGATGTGACTTTTTCTATGACCATGGTCAGTCGATATCAAGGGAACCCAGGTAAAGCTCATTGGTTACCAGTTAAGAACATTCTTAAGTATCTGCGAAGGACTAAGGATTGTGTCCTTGTACTTGGTGGCAGTGATGACTTGAGAGTGACAGGGTATAGTGACGCCATCTTTCAGACTAACCGAGACAACTTATGTTCTCAGTCAGGCTGGGTGTTTACCTTTAATGGAGGAGCAGTTACTTGGAAAAGTTCCAAGCAGCCAAGCATAAGACCATAGCTGATTCAACGTGCGAATCAAAGTATATAGTTAGGAGCGAAGCGTCAAAGGAAGCCATATGGTTAAAGAACTTCATTGAAGACCTTGGAGTTGTACCAGCCATAAAGGAGCCCATGGAGATTTTCTACAATAATGAAGGAGCAGTTGCCTTAACCAAGGAACCAAGGGATCATGGCAGATCCATACATATCGACAAAAAATACCACTTCATTAGACATCGGGTAGAAGAAGGACTCATCTTCGTCAAGAGGTATCGTCAGAAGAGAATCCTGTAGATCCCCTCACAAAGGTTCTGAATAGGATTAAGCATGGTCAGCATGCGAGGAGCATTGGTCTGAAGGACGATATTATTTTAGTAATTAGATAGATATTTTAGAAACTTGTCATAGATAAATGTAATTGACATTTGATTATTAAGTAATGGAGATTTATTTATGAGTATTGTTTACTATCTTGTGTCAATTGTTTACTATTATTTCTCTTTTTCATGGTTTACTTCCTGAATAATTGGATTGTTCAAATTATCCACATTCAATCATACTTTGGAAGTAAGTAGTGAATTAAGACTGTCATGAATTGGCTTGTAGATTGTCTAAGTGCTTAGACATAGCAAATGTTTGATGCAACGTTCATGAGTACTCCTGAAATAGGATTTGATTATTGGATTAAACCCATGCTCATTTGAATTACTTCATGGAATTTATCACGAGTAATTGTGAGACGATAATATCGTATAATCTTTAAACCGAGATATATGAGTTGTTGTTTACAAGTTGGTTGTTCGTTGATAATGCGTAAATGTACTAGTAACTTGATGTTATAAAACGTATTATTATGTAGGATTTGATGAGTAAATAGTACAAGCATAGTCAAAGTTTATCTGTTCCTTTTATCCTGAGGGGTAAAAAAGATATATTGGGCCCCTCGATGATTTTGTGTTGACTTATGTGATGGGCCCGGTCAGGACTGAATTGATGTGTTCAATTAAGTTCATTGTCAAACAAATCAGAAATTAGGAAACAAACTGTTGGGCAATGAGAATGATTATGTTCCATGTCTTTATCCACGTGATATCTTGCAGAACGGAGGATTATATGATACCTTATTTAAAGGACACGTCATTGACTAGGTCAGAGTTCGACATCGGCTTTTGAGAACTACGATTGTTAATCAGATTCTGAAGTCATACTTGCAATTATAGTTATTAGACTTATCCAAGTGGGAGACTATTGGATTAGGTTTCTAAGCCCATAACTATAATTGGTATGAGCTTGATTTGATAGCAGCATGGTCCTTTTAGGTTTCCTTCACCATAGCAACTTGATAGGATGACTTTTGGAGAAAGAGGTTAATAAATGATTTATTAATATATTATAAGAATAATATATTAATTAGAAATCATATTATTTAATCAGAAATTAATTTGGAATTAATTTTGGGATTAAAGGAACTGATTAAAAGAACGGGGACTGGTTTTGCAAATCATTGATAGTTGCAAAGTTGGGCTGATGGACTTCTTATGTATGGGGTGGACGAAATCTATATAAGGCACTATAGAATTCCGTCCAAGGCTTCCAGAGTAGGAGGTTCATGGACTGCTTAAGGCCTAAGTAAGGAAATTAGGGTTTCCACCTGAAAACCCTAGCAGCCTCAGCTATATAAGGAACCCCTATCATATGATTTTAGGCCCCATGCTTTTTTGGAGAACGCTGACCGAATTTTTGAAGAGTTACCTCCTCTATCCTTTCATCCTTTGCTAGTGGTATTTGTGACTCCATTAGAGGTGCAACACTTGAGGCACTAAGCTTTTAAGAGTCAAGATTTACAGTGGAATTCTTGTTATACTACATAGAAAGCAAGGTAATCTTCTAACCTAGTTTTCATATGGATTTCGAAATTGTATGCTAGTATTAGGGTTATTGTTTTGGAATTTCTATTTGCATGTATAACTAGTGAAAAACTTAGATCCAAAACAATTAGGGTTGTATGATTACATAAGAATGTAGATATGCTCAAAATCCATCATATACTAATGAGTATATTAATCTTGATGAATTGAGTGTTAATTACCAGATGAATGAAACTAGTGCAGCCTCGTCTTTGGATGAGACTGGGATAGATACTACACAACTCAGCAACTAGACTAGTGAGGTATTGTTCTGATAGTAGTGTATA
The DNA here is from genome assembly GCF_002870075.4 of Lactuca sativa. Lineage (NCBI taxonomy): Eukaryota > Viridiplantae > Streptophyta > Magnoliopsida > Asterales > Asteraceae > Lactuca > Lactuca sativa. Next base: position 16,663,059 of record NC_056626.2, read on the forward strand.
TATTTTGTAGTGAGGTTTAATTTTGTAAGTACATTAAAACCTTCTAGTTATTTGTCCTAAATTTATATAAGAATCGTTGATGTTGAGAATATCTAGTTTCTATATGTTCTACATAAAAATTTAAATTCCATAAAAACCATATTAGTTTTGGTATTTATTCGATTTAACCATCCAAAAGAAATTTATTTATGATTTAACATTAACTTTTGAATTCTTTGTAGATGCCATTTTAACAAAAAAAAAAAAAAAAGTTTTCCTATGCTTTTTGCAATTCATTACTAAAAAACTCATAGTGTTCTCTATGAAAAAAAAAAACAATTAAATCAGGAAAAAATGGTGGTTAAACTAAAAAAACCAAACTACAATGGTTTATATAGAATTTGGCATTATTTTTCATACTAGAAAAGCTAAGTGCTAAAAATATTAAAATATTTACATCATTTTATTAATAAGGTGATATAGCATTATAATTTTTAACTATCCAAAATAATAATTCTACATGTGTCTATATAATATGGTAAACCATTACACAAACTAATTATAATAGTAAATTTGTCAAGTAGAAAAAGATAAGCTTTGGTGACATGAGCAATGAGGTTTTTATAATTGGAGAAATTTGATAAAATTTCATAATGTCGATAAAACACTAGTTTAAATAACCTTTTAAAAACCAAATTATAAACAATTTTTGCACAACTTAAGAAAAGTTCGAATTAATTTAAAGGTTCCAAACATAACCTAAATATTCGAGAAATGATTTACTTTGTGGAGTAGAGACGTACACGAATAAAACCCCCAAAACTCGTATATCGTGAGAACTAGAAATTGAAAAATACTCATAATGAAAAGGGGGTGACCGATTTGTCAAAAAGACAAAAACAATATAAAGATTACCAAAACACGTGTCAAGACTGGCTATTGCCGGTTACCGGTAATCTCCTCAACCCCTTAAAAACAGTCGAACACGGCGGCGACTCGACGCAAAGTTAGAAAAAAAAACCCAGCTGGTTGTGGGTCCCATACGCCACCGTCGACCGCCGTCCTCCTCTTTCTCCTCCATCCGACCTCCCCCGCTTCCTCTCTCTCTCTCTCTCTCTCTCTCTCTTATCTCTCTCTCATCTCTCTGTCTCTCTCTCTCTATATATACTATAGATATGTATATGTCTATCTATGTATATATGTATGTATTTATGTATACATCTGTTCATATTAGAGATAAATTTCACAAAGAGGTCTTGAATTTGTATTAGAGATGAAGCAATAAAAACAGCAATAACAAAACCTGTTGTTATTCCCTAATTTCTCTTACCCCAACAAAAATTAACTCTAAAAAGCATTTGCTTTCCAGATTTCTAGAGAGAGAGAGAGAGATATATAAATATACCAAAAGCAAGTTTTTTTTTTTTTTCGTTTTTGTGAAACGCCAATAACTGAAGCTCACATCACAGACACCTGTATGCAGAAAGCTGGAGAAAGATAGAAAGCATTGATGAACTAACAAATTCATGTAGAGAAAGAAGATTTTTTATTGGTAATTTTCGGCATAATTCGATACAAAGGAGGCAGTTCTGTGTAAATTCTTCTTATCCACTCGGTAAGTTAAATACCCTTTTATTTAATTAGTGTAATCTCCAATCAAACAGATCTAATTAACTTTTTGATTGGGGAAAAAGTGCCTCAGCTTTCAATTTTCAGTAGATTGATTTAGGGTTTTGAAACTATCATTCGATTGGGTTGATTGACTTTGTTAAATTCTATTTGATATCGAGATTGAGAGATCTGAGTATTTCCAATATCAAATTATTATTGCATCTTGTCTTACAAAGTTTCGATTTTTATCATGCTTTGCGTTATTCGTTATTGCCATTTGTAGATTAACAGCAGTTCGATTACTGCTTCGTGTTTGTGTTTCTTCACCTACTTGATTCTATTATTTCCCAATACATCAATTTTTGCGAATAAGAATCTGTATATGATTCATAACTTGGTAATATAATAATCATATTCCTATATGCGATTTCAGTTGAAAAAGTTTCTTGCTTGGTGGTGATCAAAGAAGAAGAAGAATTCAAGAATCTTGATAATAGGGTTCATTCAGGGATACCCAAAAGTTTTCCATCTCTTTTGGGTTTGATTCAAGAAGGCATGTTGGAGGATCGATCCTTTTTTGTTTCAAGAACCTTCAACACCAAGAGCAACACCACCTGGGGTTTTATGAGTAATTTCACAATCAACAACATCGAATCCCATCAAGAAAAACGACCATTAGAACAACTCGAAGATGAAGAACCCGTTCACGCCCGAAAAATCTCCAAATACGAAAATCTTGAACTCGGATTAGGATTTCACGACCTCGCCATCGACCAATCCAACAATCATCCCAATCCCGATTCCCATTCCGATTCCGATTTCGATTCCAGTTCTCTAATCCATGCAATCGGACGAGACAACTCAATCAGTTGTCTCCTCCGATGCTCTCGGTCCGATTACGGTGCTTTAGCATCGTTAAACCGGACCTTCCGTGACCTCATCAGAACCGGTGAACTATACCGATTAAGAAGAAAAAACAACATCATCGAACATTGGGTTTACTTTTCTTGCCACCTGGTCCAATGGGAAGCTTTCGACCCAATTAACCAACATTGGATGCATCTTCCCACAATGTCATCAAACACATGCTTTCAATTCTCCGATAAAGAATCACTAGCAGTTGGCACCGAGTTACTCGTGTTAGGAAAAGAAGTTCTTGATCATGTCATCTACAAGTACAGCTTATTAACAAATTCATGGTCATTCGGGCAGCTAATGAACGCGCCCAGATGTTTATTCGGGTCAGCAAGTCTCGGGCAGATCGCGATTGTCGCGGGCGGGTCGGACCCGGTTGGAAAGGTTGTGAACTCGGCTGAGCTTTACAACAGTGAGTCAGGCGAATGGGTGACTCTTCCCAACATGTTGAAACCAAGAAAAATGTGTTCAGGGGTATTTATGGATAATAAGTTTTATGTGATTGGTGGGGTAGGAGGTGTTGACATGAGGCCGTTGACTTGTGGTGAAGAGTTTGACTTGGTCACGCGGGTTTGGACGGAGATTCCGAATATGTCGCCGGTGCGGGCTGCCACGTCAGCAACCACCACGGAGGCGCCGCCACTAGTGGCGGTGGTGGATAATGAGCTGTATGCTGCTGACTGTGTAGATATGGAAGTGAGGAAGTATGATAAAAAAAGAAAAGAATGGGAGACAGTCGGGCGGCTGCCCGAACGGGCAGACTCGATGAACGGGTGGGGGATCGCGTTTAGGGGTTGTGGTGACCGGGTTGTTGTGATTGGTGGGCCCAGGAGTAGTGGGACCGGGTTTATAGAAGTGAATTCATGGGTCCCACGAGACGGGCCGCCACGGTGGACTATGCTTGGGAGGAAACAGAGTAGTAACTTTGTCTACAATTGTGCTGTGATGGGGTGCTGAAGGTGGTGGTTTTTTTTTTATCAACAGAAGTTTTTTTTCTTATTATTATTTTTAATTTTAATTGTTCATGAAGAAAAAGAACAGATTTTTACTTGACATTAAAGATTTCTTTAAGGTTGTATTGTTTAAACTTGTCATGTGTCTGTATCAGGGTTAGAGGATGTAATAACTTGTCTTTGATAGGTAGAATTTTGTCAAAATTGATCTAAAAGAAAACATACATATCTATATTGCTTCGTGTTGAGATTCTTCTATTGTTTCTATATCTTAGGGTTCCATTTGTTACATAAGTTATCTTCATTATTGACGAGAGTAAGGGCATTAATGTCTTTTGTAAAAACATGATATTGAAGACGATTCTGTCATTCATCTTTCTTACCACATATTTTTGTGAAAAAAATTATAATTTTTGTCTCGTTGACATCAGTCCAATCCATTGAATGTCAAACCACTACAATTTTGTTATTTGTTATTTTCCGTTTCACATAACAAGCATGGTCTCAAGTTGGTCCTTTCTTTTGGTAAATAATATTTAGGAATTATTGGACTCAATCATGAACCTTAACTACCTTATGGTCTTAACTTGCCGTTTGTTTTTTCGAAGCAAAAATGTCTGAAGTCTGCTGGTCTACGGACTACCTCTGCAACCCTCTATAACAGAAGAGGGAGACCAAACGGCTACAACATGTAATAAAAAGTTTGTTTGTTTTTCAACCTCTGCAAACTACTGCAATAAGTTAAAGTAAGGTGTGAAGATGTTTAAAGTGGGGGGTCAAGTGTTGCGCCATGCAGTACATGCACAACAGTTTTTAAGTCAGAAGTCTTCTGAAAAACAAACAATTGCGAATAGTCAAATGATGTGCGTGTGTTGCGCGGCGCAACAATAAGTGGTCGGAAATTGTTTTTTAGAAAAAACAAATAGCTTTTAGCATAGGTTAGGATTTAACCCACATGAGCCATAACTCTATGGGTTGACATAAAGTCAATAACACCATAACTCCACAAAACTTGGCAATGCAACATCAAGAAATGGAGCCTATAGAATCTTTAATCATCTCCACAATGTAACTTTACATTGAAAAATGTAATCTTTAAAATCATTCTCATTTGCTAATCTTAAGTTACACAAGTAATTTGACAAACACATGAAATTAAAAAACATATAACCTCAAAAAGGAAACCCTTTATGCAAAATCTTCTTGGACTCTTCGGCTAATCTTTTCACATGTTTTGCATCCAAATAACATTCCATCAACACCTTTGAAATCTCCAAAGGGTGACAATCAATAAACGCCTTCAAAAACCTCTTCTCTGTCATCCTCAAAGCCGTAAAAACCTTAAACCCTTCAATCCTCGGAACCAATCCCAAATCCTCAATCTTCCCAGCAACAATCATACGAGGTTTCATAACCGTTTCAAGATTATTATAAAGCAAAAAAGGATGACTCAGCACTACCCTCGCTGGTAATTTCATACTTGCCACCACAAAAGTCATATTCCTTTGAACTTTGTCAACCGATAATGTCAACACAAGTGGCGAGGTGCCCAAAAGACGAAAAACCTCATCCTCAACAAACCCAAACTTCTCCAAATTCGCTATTTTTTCACGAATTGTTTCAATTCGTGAAATCGCCATAAGGGTAACAACGTATTTGTACATTTTGGAATCTCGAGAAGCACCCGTTCTTTTAATGAAATCCAATTTTTCAGGTGTTAGTGAGGTGCGTGGGATTATGGTGGGGCGTGATAGTAGCATTAGTGCTAAATCGTCTCCGGTTATACCCATTGATTTGTATAACTCGACTGTGGGTTTGATCATTTTTTTTAAATCGTATGTAAGAATGGAAGGGTTTCTAAGAATGGCTTTTTGGAGGGTTTGTTTTGATCCGAATATGTTTTCGAGGTAGTTGACACGTTCATCGAGGCAGTTGTTGAGTCTTGATTTGAGAAAACGGGGCCTACAGCTTATGATTTTGACTAAGTCAGAGGAGGTGAATCCGAGGTCATGAAGGATTTGTAATTTGGATTGAAGTTTATCGAGTTTTGCTTTGTGGAGAGATGGCATTCGTTCAAAGATTTGTGATGTTTCGTGGTTGTTGCATCCCCATTGTATGAATAAATCTTGACAGGTTTTTGAAGGCAACTGATACTCTTGGAGGAAAAAAGGGAAATAGAAGAGAGGTTAAGGATTTTCATCATTTTTTTTAAATAAAAATAAAAATTGATTAAAGAAGTTAAAATTGAGACCTGATCTTGGAGTGTAACATCTTTTTCATCGGGAATGTTGGTGGATGCTTCTGCTTCTTCCACCAGTTCATTGGTTGAATCAGAGAAAGTTGAAAAAGAAGCTGTTAACCCATATTTTATTAGAGCAAGGTTCTGGATAATGGAAGTATTAGTCTTATGTGCTAAATGGTCTTGGTAAGCCAACATACCAAACCATCTCTCCTGCAGATGACAGAGAACATCTACATGACATAAATGAAAGAACATAAATCAACCAACAAAAAGCTTCAAGTAATCATAAAAATAGGAGCACTGTGGGAATGCAGTAAACTGCTAATCAAATGAGTGAATTAGATATCAAGTTCAAACAGGCAAATGCACACCATTGACGGAGGTAAGGTCGTAAGGATAATCTGTTTCTTATAACAAGAATGGAAACTCTAGGCATTGCTGGTTTGCTTTCGTATCCGGATCAATCGTTCTAGTCTAATTTCTAAAACCCTAATTCGAAGTACATACATCTGCAAGTTTACAGGGTTTAGGAATAACATATTAGAGAACCAAATCATGGCTGCAATACGAAAACCTAAAATAGAAAAGATTGCTAAATCTTGAAATTCTGACGAACAAAAAAACCCTAGAAATTACAGACATTTAATCACAACCCAAGCGAATTTCCGAAAAGAATTAAGAGTAGCCATATATAGTAAATATTGGTAAAATTACAATCAACTTACGGCGAAAAAGGATGAAAGGATTCGAGGCTTTTGTGATAGAAGGTTACTTGTTCTTCGTTTTAGACAAGACGCCATGGTTGCGGACGGAATTTCAGTGGTAACTTAACTACTTAAGATACCCGTGTGAGAAAACAAATTTTTTTAGGGTAGAAATCAGATTTATTTGAAAATCAAGGACTGAAGTGAAATTTTTGAAACACTTCACATGGCCTAAAAAGGCTAAAATCTGGATATTAGTTCAGTTGGGCTTTGAATAGGTTGGGCCGAGTAATTGTCAATTTGTCATCAACATTTAAAACTGATTTTATGTGTCACTTGGTTATAAGGCAAATTTGTAAATTTATTACATCGACATTAAAGAAAACAGTTTGATTATAAACAAAAGGTAAGCTGCGAAAATATACAATATATTTCCATTGTTTTTATAACGTCTCATTTTCACAATAAAAAATTCTTATTTTTAGTTAAAGTAAAATTGTTCATTTTCATAATACAAGTTAAGAAAAACCATTCGTCACAGGACACATTGTTGAAAATCAGAGTATTATAGTAAATGTAGAATCTTCATTGCTACTAATGAATATTTATAGTCATGTCTTTGCGTTTCCACATTCCCCGATGAAATCTGAAAACATCAACAATTGGATAAACACGAAGCTTAGTAAATTTTCCCAATATATATAAGATTAGGATCAAATGAGAACACCTAAATTGTTGAGAACGCGAGAACAGATCTGAACAATTTAAATACTTAAATCTAAGGTCATTATTGAAAGGGGGAATTATGAAAAATTCTTAAATTGTTGGCATTAAAATGTAACTTTTAAATGGTCAGAAGGACATAACAGGAATTTCAACTTTACCTGTATCCTATAATTTCTCACCCACTCACATATTTCCTTTAATCTTCTCGTGTATATATTTCCACCTTTCTCTTTTTAGGGTTTCATAAAACTCAGGCCATCATCGATCTGGGCATCACTTACAACCCACCACGAAGATATGTTCCCCATCTTCATCTTACACCGCACCCATCATCGTCGCACACAGCTCCAATCAAGAGTGACGGCCGAAGATGATTGTGACAATTGGCAATGGCGAAGATGATTGTGACAATTGGCAATGGCGAAGATGACTGTGACAATTGGAGATGGTGAAGCAGCGACTTTTGAGGCATATTATGGTGGTACTCAGGTGGCCCAACGAGCAGACCACAACCAGTAAACCACAGTGCTGGTGTTCGTGTCATTCTACAGGTATGCTACCATTGATTCGTAGGTTGATTCTTTCTCACCTAAAGTCGGGTAGATTTAGTGGATGGAAAGGGACGCATTGTTCACAGGTATGCTCTTTGAAATTTTATTATCCAAATACAAATATCTTAACACATGGCTACCCAGATTTGGTATTTAATCGAAAATAATGGATCGCTCTCAACAATTGTACATTTTTGTTTAGAAATTGGCAATGGTCTTTAATTTGTTGAATGAATGGGAACCAATGGGGCCAAGAGGGTCTGTTCGTGAATAAGGGATGAACTGTGCACATAAAGTGCTCGATAAAATGTCTGTGAGAGCATTTTCGACTGGAATGATGGAAGGGGTCTCGATGGGGCAGTTGCTTCGATCGGTAATGATTATCTTCTCTTTTATTTTTATTTTGACTGTAAACCAATGAAGTTTAATCAACTACATTTCTTTACTCGTATTTCTTTCTATTCATACATGAATCTAGCTTAGGAATTAAGTTTTATGAACCACAAGATCTTATCGTGAAAACGTCTACTCAAAACCACAAGGTTTCTGCTATTTTGGTGTTCGGAGACTCCACTTCTGATCCTGGAAACAACAACTACATTCTGACCCCTTTCAGGGCCAATTTCCCACCTTATGTGAGAGATTTTGCAAACCAAAAAGCGACAACGAGGTGTACCAATGGAAAGAAACACAATCCTAATTTTTGATTTTTTTGGTAATAATTTCTTGAAAGGGGTGCGTGAATGGTTGTATTTATTTATGAATAACACGTGTATTCATTTATGATAGAATGTGTATTAATTTATAAATAACAGTGTATTCATTTGTGAATTGCAATGTATTCATGTGTGAATGATTGTATTTATTTATGAATATTAGTGTATTCATGTGAATGGGTGTATTTATTTATGATTAGAGGTATTCATTTTATGAAAAAATGATAATTTTTACACTTTTTTTATTTTCAATTTATGAAAAATGCATTGAATTATTTGTAATTTGATGTGTTTTCATTTATGATTGGAAGTGTATTGATTTGTGATTGGATTTCTATTCTTTTTTTTTTTGAAAAACAAAAACATGAAATATTAGAAAATAATATTTTTTTTTAAGATTTTCCTTTCAGATTTAAAATAAAAGGAAATATTAATTTTTTTAGGTGATTTTTTTGAAGTGGTCATAAATAATTTTTGGGAAAAATCATAAAAAAGATATTTATATATATTTTATTAACTAAAAGGAAATATTAATTTTGTTAGGTAATTAAAATCATTATCCCTAGATTTTAGGAAATCAATAATTAATATTTATATAAAGTTACTAATATACACTTATAAAATGATTGGTCCAGAACTGTTCTCGCGTTCTCAACCTTTTAGATGTTCTCATTTGATCCTCTCCCTATATATATATATATATATATATATATATATATATATATATATATATATATATATATATATATATATATATATATATATATATATATATATATATATATAACCTGTGAGAACCATGGTTATAAAATTAATTAAAATTTCATAATGAAAAATCAAAATTATTAATGAATATTTTAAATAATTATTACTTAAGAGATATTGTTTTAGTTATACAAAATTATAATCGATGAGTTAAATAAATACATGAAGTTATATCACCTTACAATCTATATTAATTTTATTTTATTTTTTAATATAATGTTATTAATTTAATATAATTAGAGTGAGAAAATTTAAAATTTGAAATTTAAAATAAAAAATCAATTATTAATTTAATTTAATTAGAGTGAGAAATTTTAAATTTTAAATTTTAAATGGATAATTAATATCTTGACAAGTGGTATGATAGTTGACATATAATATTAATGAGAAGTTGTAATACTATGACACTTGTCAATAGGAGAATAAAATTGTTCTTTTATTAGAATAGGGATATATATATATATATATATATATATATATATATATATATATATATATATATATATATATATATATATATATATATATATATATGCAACATCCATATTGAGTGTGTGAGCCTGCTGCCTCAACCCCAACCGTTCTCCGGGTTTGTTAGCATGTTGCCTCAACCCAACTACTATAATATATCAACATATAAACAATTACAAATCAAATAGGCACATAAATACAAACAACTACCAATCATACAACTCACTACCGCCTACTAGACCCCTCACAACACACTACTCATCTACCAGCAAATCTCCATGAAAAGCATAGCCATAAGTAACCACCCTACTGGTACTCTAAACAACATACTACTACTGTTACATCCTAACACATAAGGATGTAAATATATCAAACAACTCACTATAGCGCAGCAACATCCTAAACACAAGGATACATAACCAAATCTAGTAGGTCGACATTGATGCCTTCGACCCACAGGTATAGTGAGGAAAATTCACCTTAATCGAAGAACCTAGAAAAACTGCGATGCGCCCCCTTTTTTTGCACTGCTTTCTCCCACAAACCTTCTAACACCAAAACATGGTAGACTCCTAGTCAACAGGTCGAATCCTTCAAGTTTGACTCCAGGTCAAACTGTTCTAAAAGTCAATGGTCAACAGGTTAACTGCCCTTCACGATGTGACAAGCATAGTCTCACGTCATGAGCCACTAAAAGAAAAAATAATCGAAACTCTTTGATCCTCGCAACATGTCAGACATAGGACTCACGTCGTGAGATCTATCTGAATGGCATTTTGATGCGCCTCATTTTTTTTGCACTACTTGCTCCCACGAACCTTCTAACACCAAAACATGGTAGACTCCTAGTCAACAGGCCGAATCCTTCAAGTTTGACTCCAAGTCAAACTGGTCTAAAAGTCAACGGTCAACAGGTTAACTGCCCTTCACGACGTGACAAGCATAGTCTCACGTCATGAGCCACTAAAAGACAAAATAATCGAGACTCTTTGATCCTCGCAACATGACAGACATAGGACTCGCGTCGTAAGATCTATCTGAATGGCATTTTGATGAAGAAACTCCTTAATCCATTAAGCCACTAATCCATCTTCTCCAAAAGGCTTCCTAACATCTCAAAGACCATAAAAATCAGTGCTTTAAGGTATTGCGTGTCCAATGCAAGACTTGAGCTCAAATTAAGGCATTCATGAAGAAAAAGGAGGTTAAAACTCAAGCATGGACTCAAACATCACCCAAACTTCAGATCCACTACATATAATCACTAAGGGACGCCAAGGACCCATAAAGTTGCTAACTTTATGGAGTCACAACACTATAACTCATCTAACCATGGATAATCATGCATAAAATCTTAAATCTAGCAGCAAGAAATCACAAAGCTTAAATCTCGTTTACTTATAAAGGTCCAGAGATGTTGCTAGCAGATGCAAATAAAGCTTCTAAGTTGGATCTATGCTCCAAAGGTGATCCTTTCTTCTTTAAGCCACCAAAACACCACAAAAGGCTCAAAAATCATAAAGAGAGGCTAGGGTTAAGGGTTTTTTTTTGCGTTTGAGGACGAAGAAGGCTATAAATGAACCCTAAAATGAAGTTTATGGGGATTAAATACGAAGGAAACCCTAAAAGATCATGGGATTGGGATGCAACACATCTCACGTTGTGAGCACTAGTGTCTCACGTCGTGGGCTCAGTTAAATAAACATTTTCATTTAATCACTTGTCAAGTCATGACCTCTCTATGGTCACATCATGACACCTGGTTTTAACCAAAAACAATGCATTTGATTTCTTGAAGCCCTAAACTGATCTATGATGGAAACTGGGTGTTACAGTTCTCTCCAACTTAAATTATATTTTGTCATTGAAATCATTTCTTACTTCCACTCTAGAAGTAACCCCTTGGTCCAAAAACCCTACATCAAGCCATGGAGATAGCCAAATGGAACAGCCGCGATTTACCTTATTCCAACCCAAAATCAGATATCATAATTGTGACAACTATCAGTTTTGGGTCAGCAAAAGTCAAACAAGTCAACGAAAGTCAACAGGTTAGGACATAAATTGTGATTTATACCTTGTTTTTAGGGTTCTCGGCTTAGGACCCAAAACAATGTGATTTCGGTTGGTACTTGGACCGAAATCATCATGTGATCTTGGTTGGTACATGGACCAAAATCACCTTGTGAACTCGGTGGTACCTAGACCAAAATCACCAGGTGATCTCGGTGGTACTAGACCGAAATCACCATGTGATTTTGGTGGGTTTATGAGGTTATCGGTTGAAAAGAAAGAGAAAGAGAGTTGACTTCGTGAGAAGAGGGTTTCATTCTTTCCAACACAAAATATTACCCGACATGTATCAAGGCTTTTATCCAACAAATAACAACCTAAACATCACCTCACCCCTCCCTCTTTATCTTCGGTCGAGAACTCCCCAAAGCCCCATAATTTTCAAAGTACTTCACTTTCCTCTCAAGAGACGAGTCCAAATCTTCCATGGATTTATTTCTCCAAGGTGGTTCTTAGAATTTTTGGTAAGTATTCTTGGTAATTTAGTGTTTCTACACACTTTCATGTTAGTTTCATCTCATTTACACACATTATCATGTGTTAAAACTCATAGGATAATACCATCTTCAAAGAGTTCTTTAACCACCTTCAAGTGTTCTAAGGTTGAAGATCTTCACCATCATCTCTCTATTTAACCACAACCACACTCATGGTGAGTTCATACCCCCATATTTTCGAGTTTTTCATGTTTTAGGGGGGGATACAAGAAATATTTGGAACATTTACATAAATGTTTGCATGTTTCATTCCTATGTCAAATATAAAGCATAATTTGCATGAAATATGGTTATCACTAGTCTTGAGAACATTTAATTGTTGTAAGTTAGTTTTGAGATGTAAAACTAAGAAAAACAAATCATAAACTATGTTATATATTCATAAGGAAAAGTTATAATTACCAAACTACAAAGAATAAGATTTTCTTTGGACAAAATATGGCATTTCTAACAAAAATGGTTATAACCTAGTTATTATACCATTTTTGTGGGGATAAAACCCAAAAATATGTTGTTTTGGTCATGCATTTTGAAACTAGACAAAATATCAAGGACTTAGTTTTACAAAAAAGAAAATACTATGAAAAGATGGATTTTTAAACAAAAATGTACTTTTTCATATCAATTTCTCATACATGTATTTATATAAATGATTATATAAATGGATTTAACAAAGCATTCATAATAAACTATAATTGGTATAGTTTGGGAATCATAGATACTACACTATCATTTTGGACGAATTATATACGTACTTTAAGGTATCAATATTTTTACACTATATGGCTCCTATGGAAGAGTAATACTTGATGGGTTTTAGACATAAGAACTTTCCTATGTGCACATACAAACCCTAATGCTTGGATCTAGGTTTCTCTAATTGAACATGCAATATATCCAAGACTTTCATGGCTAGATCTAATGTAAACTAACAATAAGACATATGAAAAACAGATCTAGAATAATACCTTGAGTTACTTGCTTGAAAACCTTCTTATTCTTGGAGCTTAGAGTCATAAATGTCACTCCTCTAATGGCTTACAAACACCAACTAACAAGAAGATGATTTGAGAGAGGGAGAGAGGTGAGAAATCGGCTCTAGGGTTTCCTCAAACATACAGTGGCCGATTTCTCTAACCCTAAGGGCCTATTTATACTGTGAGCTCCTAGGGTTTCACCTTAAACCCTAATTGGATAACTTAGCCTTAAAGCAATCCAAAGATCATTCTAGATAAGCCTTTAGACAATTTATAGGAGATCCATATCCCTAAAATCGTCCACCCTCATATCCATAAAGATCCTTAGCTCAAAATACAATTATCACACATTTGACAGTTTATGCCCCTTTATTCAATTAATCTCTTTAAGTCACCAAATTAATTCCAAATTAATTTATGACTTATATTAATCAAATAATATTATTATTCCTTTAACATATTATTCTTATAATACATTAATAATAATAATAATATCTCTTCTCTCTATATAAATCACCCTGTCAAGTTGCTATGGTGAAGGCAACCCAAAAGGACCATGCACAATCGAGTTAAGTACTTACCAAATATAGTTACAACCTTAGACACTAATCCAACAGTCTCCCACTTGGATAAATCTAGTAACTATAAACGCAAACACAATCCAATTAGCAATCGTAGCTCTCAAAGACGCTGTCAATTCTGATCTTATCAGTAACTTGTCCTTTAGATAAGGGATCGTACAATCATCTGTTTTGATATCGTGAAGACGATTTCATGTAACATTGTCACATTTATTGTCCAACAACTATTTTCTCGATCTCAAATTTATTCGACATAGAAGTTAATTGAACACATCAATTCTGTCCTGACTGGGCCCGACACATAAGTCAAATCAAATCATCGAGCGACCGTGATATCGCTTTTACCCTCTTAGGATAAAAGTAACAGATAAACTTCAACTTATATTCATTTAGTTATCGACTAATCAACTATACACAACAATGTGTTTTATGAAATCAATTTACTGATGCGGTTTCGCTTTATCAATGTACAACCAATTAGTAAATAATAAACCATATATCTAGGTTTTAAGACCATATGATATTATCATCTTGCAATCACTCCAAAGTGATTCCAACAAGCGCAGGTTTATTCCAATGCTCAAAACTTGTTCATAAGCACTCATGAACGTTGCAGCAAACCTTTTCTATGTCTAATACCATTTAGACAACCTACACACCAATTCATGACAATCTTCATTCATATCTACTTCCAACATATGAACGATTGTGGACTGTTTGAATAATTCGATTATTCTTAACAAACTCAATTATTCTGGAAGTCAAAACATGCAAAGTGAAACAATAGCTAAACAATTAACATAAGACAGTAACTTTGCTTATAAATAATACTCCTTTATTTAATGATCAAATGTCAATTACATTTATCTATTACATGTTTCTAAAACTATCTAATCTAAACTAATATCATCCTTCAGCCCAATACTCCTAGCATGCTGCAAGTGCTTAACCCTGCTCAGTCCCTTCGTAAGCGGATCTGCTGGGTTATCTTCTGATGATATCCTCTTAACCATGAGGTGTCCTTCTTCAACTCGATGTCTAATAAAGTGATTTTTCTGTCGATATGCCGAGATCTACCATGATCCCTCGGTTCCTTGGTCAAGGCAACCGCTCCTTCATTATCACAGAAAATTTCCATGGGCTCCTTTATAACAGGCACAACTCCAAGATCACCAATGAAGTTCTTCAACCATATTGCCTCCTTTGACGCTTCGCTCGCTGCTATGTACTCTGATTCGCACGTTGGATCAGCTACAGTTTCTTGCTTGGAACTTTTCCAAGTTACTGCTCCCCCATTAAGGGTAAAGACCCATCCCGACTGTAAACGGTAGTTGTCCCTGTCGGTCTGGAAATTGGCGTCACTATACCCTCGCACCTTTAAGTCATCACTCCCTCCGAGGACTAGAAACCATTCCTTGGTCCTCCAAAGGTACTTAAGGATGTTCTTGACCGCAATCCAATGTGCTCTTCCAGGATTCCCTTAATATCTACTGACCATGCTCAAAGCAAAGGCCACATCAGGGCGAGTACAAGTCATAGCATACATGATTGATCCAATTGCGGAAGCGTAAGGTACTCAGATCATCTCAGCTATCTCACCTTCGGTACTCGGACTTTAAGTCTTACTCAACTTGGTATTACTTTGTATCGGTAGTTCTCCCTTCTTCGAGTTCTCCATACTAAAACGTTTTAGTACCTTATCTAAGTAAGTATTTTGACTAAGTCCTATTAGTCTCTTACTTCTTTCTTTCACTATCCTTATTCCCAAAATATAGGAAGCCTCTCCGAGGTCCTTCATAGAGAAACACTTCCCGAGCCAGGACTTAACCTCCTGTATAGTCGGGATGTCGTTTCCTATGAGTAGTATGTCATCGACATACAAAACGAGAAAGCTAACTATGCTCCCACTGGCTTTGACATATACACATGATTCATCTTCGCTTCGTACAAATCCAAACTCTTTGACTTTCTCATCAAAGCAAAGATTCCATCTGCGAGATGGTTTCTTAAGTCCATAAATGGAGTTCTCAAGCTTGCACACTCTATTTGGATGCTTCAAATCGACAAAACCCTCTGGCTGATCCATGTAAACATCCTCAGCCAACTTTGTGACAACCCAAGTTGTCCCGTTACATTTCCCCGTTACCGTTAACGGAATATTCCACTGTATAAAAGTTCCATTAAATAGAGGGCATCAATTTAATAAACATTCCATTTGGTTACCTTTAACATGCCGTTAAGTCGTGATAAAAGGGAATAAAAACACAAGACACACATTTTCATTCATTTGGAAAATGTCAAGTTTTATTATTACGACCACTAAATCGGGTGCGACCAAAAGCCCCGTTTAACGGCAGTATCGGGTAAAATTCCACTGAGCCCCGACTGTGAAACCTATATAAGGGTGAGTGGAGTCAAATGGGAGACTTTTTACACTCTCTCTCTATATACTCTCTCTCTAGACCCGTTTTCGCCCCGAATTCGCAACCAAACGCTTCCAAATTGTAAGTCCGCTTACCCTAACTTATTCTAAGCGTATTGATTTATGTTTATAGCCCAAAAATCATCCAAGAAGGCATAAGATAAGGAGTTTACGGCCCAGGAACATTCTAGGGCCGTAAACCCCTAAAAAGGTGTTAAAAATGCCTTTAAACTTGACCATAAGCTTAGAAACTAATAGGGGTTATAGCCTAGGGGTGTTTAAACACTAAAATGCATGGATTTAGGACTCAAAGAAGAGTTTACGGCCCAAGCACATGCTTAGGCCGTAAACTCCACAAGTTATGGTCCCAAATGTGCACCAAACTCATCCTAGGTCTTATTACTTATTTTAGGGACTTATTCCTTTGAGTTTAGACCCTTGAAACACTCCAAAATGAATTAAAGAAAAGAGTTTACGACCCATGAATAGTCAAGGCCGTAAACTCCCAAAAATCATGCTCAAAAGTGTGATTTTGCCCCCCAAATGGCCTTAGACATTTACCATAAACTACTAGGAGGAGATCTAAGGACTTAAACCCAAGAAAATGAGACATTTCTTGGAGTTTACGGCCCAAGCATTTATCTAGGCCGTAAACTCCCCAAAACCCCCTCAAATGTTGGTTTTAATTCTCCAAAATAGCATCACACTTCATTATAAATCACTAGAAAGGCATTAGAGGCTTGAAACTTCACTAAACTCAAAGATTGAGAGTTTACGGCCGTAAACTCCCTTGGGAGAGTTCTTAGGCCGTAAACTCCTATAAAATACCTTTATAAGCCTCAAATCCAATCATGCCTTTGATGAAAAGTGCTTAGAATAAATCAAGGAACAAGCTAGAAGCATCAAAACCCCAAGAAATTGACCTTGGGAGTTTACGGCCATAAACTCCCTTAGGTTGGGCCGTAAACTCCTTGTTTGGTCCATATTGATGCTTTAAACCCCTTTACACCCTTGATACTTGAGCATAGCAAAGTCCCACAACTGATAGGAGACCCTTAGCACCCTTAAACGCTACCCGGGACCCCAAACACTCAACCAAAAGTGTTTTCCACTCCTTTGAGTGTGTATAATTGTTTTATTAGTATATTATATGCTAATTGTATGTGATCATATGTTATCATATGTTAAAATAGGTCCTTGTGTGTGTTCAAGTCCTTGCGTGACCCCGAACGCCTAAACGGCACTACCGTCGGACCTACTTATACCAGGTGAGTTCATACCCCTGAATGAACCTTTTTAATGCTTTTAAATGTTTTCATAGGGGGGGATTACAAGTTAAACATGCCAGTTATCATATCAATCACATGTGATTGATAACCCGCATGCACAAGATTTTACCACTGTACACTGTTTTACTGAGTAGGACACTGTAAATGGCTTTCAAAAAGGGTTTTTAAATTGTTCAAGTTCTTACTTTCATAGCTTATCAAAGACTTATTTCAACTGATTTATAAAATATTCTCAAAGATTTCTAAAGATTTTCACACCTAATTTATCAAAGAATACAAATGCGATTTTCCTGAGTAACAAAGTCTTTAAGGGTTTTTCATGAATACTTTTAATTGTTAGATTGCACTGCTTCGCTTATACTTATTTTATGCTCCTACTTTGTAATGTTTTTGTTTATACCTGAAGTCACTTATACCTGATAACGCTTATACTTATTTACCCTCTTACTTAGTGATACGATTCTACTTCGTTTGTATTTGAGATCGACTT
This sequence comes from Lactuca sativa, assembly GCF_002870075.4. Taxonomy (NCBI): domain Eukaryota; kingdom Viridiplantae; phylum Streptophyta; class Magnoliopsida; order Asterales; family Asteraceae; genus Lactuca; species Lactuca sativa. The sequence goes on from NC_056626.2 coordinate 16,681,021, forward strand.
TACTTCACTTATACTTGATACGCTCTTACTTCACTTGTGGTCATATCTACTTCGCGATGCGCCTATACTTATTCGACACTTATACTTCACTTGCGACCGCTCTTGCTTCACTTATTAGACACTCCTACTTCACGAGAATCACTTTCACTTGATACCCACTTAGTCATAGTTAGATGTATGTCCGTACTTATATAGGTATATATAAGTAATGACTGAAAGACTTAGGAAGGCTCATCGGCCCTATTTCCTTTTCTTCGTTGAGATGTGGTCTGGTGGGATCGGGTAGCCGTCCGAAGGTCGTTTGGTCCATTAGTTAAATACTATGTATATGAGTATGGACATATAGGGAATTCTCTAGTCAAGTCAATTAAGAGTCTCTTCTTCTATTCTACACTCACTTTAGAAACACACTACCCACTGCTTGGAAGTCTCTACCGCTAGAATATCACTTGTGTTAGAAACCCACTCCTCTCAAGAAACACACTATTCTCTATTTGGGATGCATCTTCGGGACGCGGCCTTCTCCGTCGTCTAGTTGGTAACCAGAGTCTCCTATAGGGAGAGCGGACATTGTGTGTATAGGCCTATACGGGATTGACAACCCCGCACCCTGACTGCTAGCTACAGTCCACGACCCACCAAGCCAATGGGGTGAAAAATGTCACATTATATAGATGCTTGTAGGGCGTCTGGAACTCTAGTCAGTATGGTTACGAGTATCCTGGGTTGCCTTATAATTCATGGCTTTAAGGTAACGGTATTTTCGTCAGCAATTTACACTGTATGCTGATGTCACTTTTCAGAGTCACTCTATTTCGACCTTGCTAGCTGTATCTTTCATTTGATACTGTCTGGGGTCTATAATCTCTGTTTCGACCTTGCTAGCTGTATCTTTCATTTGATACTGTCTGGGGTCTATAATCTCTGTTTCGACCTTGCTAGCTGTATCTTTCATTTGATACTGTCTGGGGTCTATAATCTCTGTTTCGACCTTGCTAGCTGTATCTTTCATTTGATACTGTCTGGGGTCTAAAATCTCTGTTTCAACCTTGCTAGCTGTATCTTTCATTTGATACTGTCTGGGGTCTATAATCTCTGTTTCGACCTTGCTAGCTGTATCTTTCATTTGATACTGTCTGGGGTCCGTAGTCTTTGTTCTGACCTTGTGAGAGATACCTTTCATTTGGTATCGTCTTCGGTCTATATTTACTATTTTAGACCTTACCAGTTGTACCTTTCGTTTGGTACCTTCTGGGGTCTATGTCTCCCCTTTGTTAGACTGAACCAGGCGTGTCGTCAGTTCGATACCCTCCTGGAGTCTATGATTCTTTGCCTTAGTCAGCAGTCCTCACTGCTGAGGCATATGTTATTCCCTGATGTCTCCTGCTTTCTTAAATAATCAAATTCAGTATTTTGATGACAATGTCAATTAAGGGAAAACTACCTCTTACCACAATGCACTGAAACAGTCTTGGTAGAAGGCTGCTTTATTTAAAGAAAATATAGGATTTTCTGGAAAGGACACTGAAGCACTGAAAGCACTTAAACTACTACTTATTAAAGTTATTTGACTAAATGACACTAAATGCTTATGAACTCACCAGCATTTGTAAAAATGCTGATACTCGCTTTTCAAATAACTTGTAATCTCAGGTAAGCAATTAGACAGGTACATCCCCGGAGCTGCTGATGAAGATGGCTTAAGTACCTTGCTGCACTTTATATATGTTGCTTGTATTATTTTGATACTATGTAATGTAACCATGTAAAATTATTACTATTAATGCAATGTTTTGTTGTACTTTGATTACTATATGCATGTGTTGTGATACTTGACATGACGTCATCCACCCCAGAACGTTTCCGCCGTTCCGGTTTTGGGGTGTGACAGATTGGTATCAGAGCATTGTTTATAGTGAGCTAAGTATATCAATTCATAAAAGATATACAGCCTATAAATGCAATTGGATAAAACACTCTGACCAAGAATTATACTTTAAAATATAACCATATTTTACCAAAGTATAATAACATCCAGAATCTAAGCACTCGAACAAAAGTATCACAAGAAGGACCATAATAAAAGTCTTCGGATGTTGAGCACTACAGTCAAACCTGGGCAGTTATGTAATCGTAAGCTGGGATAAATGTAACCTGATCAACTACATTTATCCGAGATGCGATGAACGTGTGCTCGGGAGTGATAGTGGTGTGCAGCAGATCTGAAACTTACCAAATAGGAATTCTAGAGCCAAACATAAAGTTAAAAATACTATAGGAGTATTTTAGAACGCTAAAAGATCCACACTAATCCCAGAATCATAATCAGAAGATAAGACTCAATCAAGAATTAAAATACCATGGGGGTATTTTAGAATCTATAAACAACCTTACGTGAATAATTAAAAAGACCCTTATCGATATACCTACAACTACAGAGGGTGTACTTCCAAGATCTTATATAATAAAGACCCCATAGGCTAAGAAGGTGTGGTTTCGCTCTGTTTCCTTTTCCTCGTTGGGATGTGGTCCTAGAGTAGTATCACATATTCGAAGGCCTATCGGATCTAAGCTATATAGGATTTGTATACCCTGTGTAATCGTAGCAGGACTCGATATGGATCATACAGTGAAATGTTAATAATCCCTTAGGATTCTTTAGACATTTCCATTCTCGCGCGAACCCTGTAGAAAAACCCTATCCACTTCAGTGCTTGACAGAAGAGTTGATTTCGACCCCGAGGAGATTCATTGAGAAGATTTCCTGTTCGGAAGTAAATGAACCGGGTCGGGACTATTGAATACACCAAGTGCCCATATTCTCTTAGGGACAGTGGTGAGAGATTCGCCTAAACTTCGGAGATTCCTAGTCATCCATCATGAAGTGATGACACCCATAGTTGGAATCAGAAGGAAGGCGGAGTAGAGATTCGATATGTCCATACAAGAAGACAACCCTAGGAAACTACCCGAAGGAAGCCAACGCCGATTCCAGCCAAAGATACGAGGCAGACCGAGGGAGCTAGTACATAGAACCCGGGAATTGTCTTTTCCTCGTATTCGCCACGATAATTCACCCTTAAAAATGATGCAATTTAGTGAGTTAGTGGTTACACTACTCACTTTATGTGTTAGGTAAATCGTCGTTTCCCGTTGCCAGATACGCAATTAGGGCGGATCCCCGCATCTCTATTGAGAGAATTTTAGCCATCTGCCCTTGTGAGCCTCTCTTTCCGCGATTTCGTTCCGAACCGTTCTCAAATCTCTCCAGGCCGGAGAGTGAAACCTTTCCCCGGTATACAGGAAACTTAGTAGGAACGACTCGCATCTTATGGCTTTTTCCGATACTCATACTCTTACCTTGATTTCCAGGACTACATCATAGGGATGTAGGTCAACGTTCAAACAACTAGTACCCGAGGCACGGGAAAAATTTATGCCTAATGCGTTCAGGACAGAAATGTCCAGGGCTAACCATCATCTCTCATTACCTTGTATTCCTCTCCGTGTAGGAAAAACCATGCCACCGAAGAAGCGTAACCAATCCGCAAGCAAGAAACCTGCCCTCTTATTCGATGAAGCTACATTCCAAGCTGCAGTCTCAGCAGCCGTAGCAGCTGTCATGGCTCACCTGAATGCTAACAACGCCAATGTTAGCAAGGGCCCTGTCGGGATTTCTAATTCTGGCAATGGACGGCAGCAACCCACTCTTCCCCACTCAGCCACCCAAGAACCTCCACTTAACCCGCTAAAGAGAAAATTCAAGATAGAGGAGGGAAGTACCTCGGCTCCAGGACCTTCCGAAGGGCAACGAGCTGAGGCAGTCGATACCCCTGTAAATCCTTCCCTCCCGACCTCAAGAAGACCATACCTAGGAGACCTTCCCCACTGCAGCAAGTGCAGCTACCATCATCATGGTACCTGCCGGGAACTTTATTGTGCTAGGTGCCACATGCTGGGGCATACTGCTCGTGTCTGCAGAACCCCGGTTGAGTTCATTACACCAACCACCAATGTGGCGACCCGTATGGTTTGCCACCTTTGTGGTAGAATGGGACACTCTAAGAGGGACTGCCCAACTGAAGAGAAAGACAAAGACACAGAAGGAGCCTGACACTACTGCTTAGGAAGAAGCAGCAAAGAAACTCGTTGGATTTTTGGTACGTCTCTCGATCCCGGATAACTAAGCTAAGAAAACAATAAAAGACTAATTCAAGTATAAATTCTTTCTAGTAAGGTGAAATTCGCAGCACTGTTATAAAATTTAAAAATTCATTAGGTAAAACTACAATGGCTAAACATATACGTTACGGCCATGTATATTTAGGATGGATAGACCTAGAGTGAGCGAATGCCGCCTCATTTCCTGTTCCTCGTTTGGTTGTGGATTTAGGGCGGGGTCGCTCAATCAACAGTCCTCCCCACCTTAAATATACATGACTAGTATATGTGAGGCGATTATAGAAATGCCTCGTGAGAATCCATTCAAGAAAAGATACTCTATTCGGAAACACTTAGAACTCTCTATAGTTCCGCGTCGACTCTATCGGTCCAAGTATCCGCGGTAGCGATATATGGGACGAAACCCGAGACGCCTAGAACTTGTGTGCCTGTTCGGCACATGACTCTATCGATCTTCACTTTATATCATGTCGAAATGAGCCAACTTCGACGACTCTATTGAGCACGGTTTGACTTCGTGCAACCATGTGTACATTCTTAGTGCTGTGAGCTTTCTCCATGGCCACCAATTGTGCCTTATATGTGTGCACATTCCCATCCACGTCGGTCTTCTTCTTGAAGATCCATTTTCACCCAACTGTCTTACGTATAGGCACATTGTCAACCAAATTCGAAACTTGGTTGTCATATATGGACTGAATCTCGCTGTCCATCGCCTCTTTCCATTTTGCAAACTCCGGGCCTGACATGGCTTCCTTATAGCAATTAGGTTCATCTAGGTTTATTAGTGTACCATCACTAATATACGTGTCCCCTTCAGTAGTAATATGAAAACCATAAAACTGGGGTTGAACTCTAACTCTTTCGGAACGTCTAAGAGGTAATGACTCATCAATTGGTTCAACCGGAGTTTCCTCCTCGGGTTGAGCGCCACCGGCAGAGGTTCCTTCATCACTCGAATCTTGAATCTCTTCAAGATCGATCTGCCTCCCACTGTCTCCTTGGTTTATGAGTTCTCGTTCTCGGAAAACCCTTCTTCTTGCTACGAAGACAACATTATCACTCGGTCTATAGAAGAGATATCCAAAGGATTTCTGTGGGTAGCCGATGAAAATACATCGCTCACTACGAGGTTCGAGCTTGTCATGAGTTTCTCGTGTTACGAAAACTTCACAACCCCAAACCTTGATATGTGCCAACGAGGGAGCTTTCCCTGTCCACATCTCGTGAGGTGTTTTGGCAACCTTCTTTGTAGGGACTCGGTTAAGGATATGGGCGGCAGTCTCTAAGGCATACCCCCAAAATGAGATAGGTAGTGAAGCACGACTCATCATAGAATGAACCATGTCTAACAAGGTTCGATTGCGCCTTTCTGCCACACCATTTAACTACAGTGTCCTAGGTGGCGTTAATTGAGAAACTATTCCACATTCCTTGAGATAGTCGTGGAATTCAAGACTTAGGTACTCTCCACCTCGATCGGATCGAAGCATCTTGATCTTCCTGCCCAATTGATTCTCCACTTCATTCTTGAACTCTTTGAACTTTTCAAACGTTTCAGACTTGTGCTTGATTAAGTAAATATACCCATATATACTATAATCATCGGTGAAAGTCACGTAGAAGCGGTTTCCATCCTTTGTGGTGGATCTGAAGGGACCACATACATCGGTATGTATGAAATCCAATAAACCCTCACCCCTCTCATAAGTTCCAGTGAAGGGTGACTTGGTCATCTTTCCAAGTAAACAAGATTCGCACGTGTCATCTTCCCTAAGGTCGAATGACTTAACACTCCATCCTTTTGGAGTTGGGCTATGCGTTTCTTATTGACATATCCAAGACGACAATGCCACAAAGATGCTTTATCCATACTATTGGAAGAATCCATACACAACACATCATTTCCTAGGTTATCTACAGCCATAACAGTTTCATAAGTTCCATTACAAGGCATTGCTTCAAAGTATAAAACACCATTTAGATAAGCATAAATAGAACCATTCATATTATTAAACGAATATCTAAATCCTTGTCTAAACAAACCATGAAATGAAATGATGTTTCTTGCCATATTTGGCGAGTAGCAACAATTATTTAAATCTAAACCTAATCCATTACTAAGCACTAAAGAATACACTCCAATCTTGGTGACATGCGACGATCTTCTGTTTCCCATGATTAGATTTATTCTTCCTTGCTCCGCATCTCTATCTCTCTTAGTCCCTGCAAATCAAAACAGATGTGGTAACCACATCCTGTATCAAGAACCCAAGAAATAGTATGAGATGAATCATTAGATTTAATTGTGTATATACCTACAAAAGATGGCTTGATCTTTCCATCCTTGATGGATTGCAAATATTCCGGGCAGCTTCTCTTCCAATGCCCTATTTTGTAGCAATGATGGCACTCTGCCTCCTTTGGCTTAGGGTTGGGCTTAGCAGGATCAACCTTGGTCCCACTAGAAGAGGAACCATCTTGGTACTTTCCCTTGCGGTGGCTCTTTGACGGAGCCTTCCTCTTCTTGCCCCTTCCCTGCCCTATAGCCAAAACAGGAGCAGCGGTTGGTGCGGGAGTTGGTGCAACAGACTTGTCCTTTAGGTTGCTCTCAGCAGTCCTTAGGAGTCCTTGGAATTTGCTTAGGGTGACCTCTTCCTTGTTCATGTGGTAGGTCATCCTAAATTGGTTGTAGCATGAAGGCAAGGAGTGAAGAACAATGTTGATGGCCAAATCCTCCCAAAGTTAACATTTAACTTGCGAAGACGATCAACATATCTTTGCATCTTTTGCAAGTGCACGGTTAACGATTCTCCACTTCCCATCTTGGCGGTGATCATGTTGGTGATGATCTCGTAGCGCTCTTGCCTCGCGCTTTGGTGGTACCTCTCCATCAAGTCTTGATGCATTTCATAGGGATACATGTCCTCATAGGACTTTTGGAATTCTTGGTTCATAGTGGCTATCATGATGCAATGGACTTTCGTTGCATCACGTTCGTGTGTCTCAAAGACAACCATCTCTTCGAGAGTAGAGATTTCCGGGTTGACCTTCTCGAGCTTTTCGTCGAGGACATACTCTTTGTCCTCGTAGCGTGAAATGGTGCGAATGTATCTTATCCATTCGCTAAAGTTTGTACCATCGAAGGTCACCTTTTGGCAAAGACTCATTAACGTGAATGAGTTAGCAGCAGCTTTGTTTGCGTTTGACATCTACAAATAGAAATGACAAAGTTTGATTAGAATTGAGTCCCTAATTAAACACCCAAAATGAAAAATTAGGGCTAGGACCCAACAACATTATTTACATATTAGAAAATGGATACCGTAATCCAATATGCAAATAATTTGGAGGTAAGTGAATGACGATTCACTAATTCTTCACCACGAAAAACATAATCTTTAGGTTTTAAATGTATTGAGAATTCCTAGATTTTTGAGATTCATTGAACTTTTCAATGGCATGTTTAAATCTCGATATGCCCCTCTAGTTTGTGACTGGGATACCGAGGATCACAAAGCGGGTGTGAATAACCATGCAAATCTACATGGCGCCTTCATTGTTACAATCACCTATTCGATGTGCCGGTAAACCACGCACGCTCCATCGAACTATGACAAACAATGAATCACCCTTTGCCACCTTTTCTTAGAACCACTTAGTGTGCCGGTTAACCACACACGCTCCACTAACTTCTTAGCAAGGGTGCAAAGTGTAATTTCATGGGATTGCATCAATTCACTTTTCCTAAAGTAACTAAGATTGAGAATTTTATAAAATAGTTTAGTAATATTAATGAGAGGAGGTTTGCCCTATCCTACCCGTTCGGCTAACGACCCTCCACCAGTCAAGCAAGCGGTGGGTGTGAGTGTATACCCATTAAGCGCCATTTTATAGGCAACAACCTTATACCCACCTTATAGACCGACTTCGTGAATGAGGCCTACTAACGGTAAGACTAGTATTTTAATTTTACTTATATATATATATATATATATATATATATATATATATATATATATATATATATATATATATAAAGCTTTTAATAATATAATAGTATATGGTTGAATTTTAAACTTGTAAAACTCTAGGGGTTGAAATTTAAATTCTTCTAAATTAAAATATTAATCACAAAATTCAAATTTCAAAACTTCGGGATAAATTTTGAACTTTTCCAAAACAATAGGGATCAAACAACAAATAATTCAAATTAAATATTTAATTTCATAATTATCTATATTTGACCTAATCCAATTTTAGTCATTAGATAATTACCAAATAATCTTAAATAGACCATATTTATCATATAAATAATCAATATTCAAAAGATTTAAAATTATCTATTGTTATGTCAAGGATAATCATTAAATTAGGTTAAAATTCGGATTTTTACATAATAAAATGATTTAGGTATCAATCCAAGACAAAACAGCAATAAAATCCCGAATTATCCTCTGTCTGACGCTGGGACTTGCCGAGTCTAGACACTGACTCGCCGAGTTGGGTCGGACAGAGGTGAATAAAAACGATTTTCAGCAAGCAAAACAGTTAAGCATCACATTCAGTTGAAACCAATCATGGCTCTGATACCACTGATGGGTTTTAGACATAAGAACTTTCCTATGTGCACATACAAACCCTAATGCTTGGATCTAGGTTTCTCTAATTGAACATGCAATATATCCAAGACTTTCATGGCTAGATCTAATGTAAACTAACAATAATACATATGAAAAGCAGATCTAGAATAATACCTTGAGTTACTTGCTTGAAAACCTTCTTATTCTTGGAGCTTAGAGTCACAAATGTCACTCCTCTAATGGATTACAAACACCAACTAGTAAGAAGATGATTTGAGAGAGGGAGAGAGGTGAGAAATCGGCTCTAGGGTTTCCTCAAACATACAATGGCCGATTTCTCTAACCCTAAGGGCCTATTTATACTGTGAGCTCCTAGGGTTTCACCTTAAACTCTAATTGGATAACTTAGCCTTAAAGCAATCCAAAGATCATTCTAAATAAGCCTTTAGACGATTTCTAAGAGATCCATATCCCTAAAATCGTCCACCCTCATATCCATAAAGATCCTTAGCTCAAAATACAACTATCACACATTTGATAGTTTATGCCCCTTTATTCAATTAATCTCTTTAAGTCACCAAATTAATTCCAAATTAATTTATGACTTATATTAATCAAATAATATTATTATTCCTTTAACATATTATTCTTATAATACATTAATAATAATAATAATAATAATAATAATAATAATAATAATAATATCTCTTCTCTCTATATAAATCACCCTGTCAAGTTGCTATGGTGAAGGCAACCCAAAAGGACCATGCACAATCGGGTCAAGTACTTACCAAATATAGTTACAGCCTTAGACACTAATCCAACAATGCTTTCATTGAGGGTTTCATTGAACCGGTTAATACAAATTTGTGAGACAAGCTTTCATCTTACCTACCAGAGTACACACTGAAGTCCTGAATTATAACCAGAGTCTCGGTAAGAGAGCGTGACACTTGTGTATAGATCTATACGGGACTAGCAACCCCACACTTAAACTGTTAGCTACAGTTAGACCGACAGGTATATGGTGACAAATGTCTAACATTCTGACACCTGAAGAACGTCGTAGCAGGTCACTAGTCACTAGCATGGTTATGATAACTCACATGGGGTATTAATAATACATTTGGTTTACGGGGTTAACATACATTCAATTAGGTGTTGTTTGTTTTTTGAAGCAAATATCCAAGTCTGTGGACCACCTCTGCAACCCTCTGCAGTGGAAGAGGTGGACCAAACGACTGCAGACTGTAATAAAAAGCGTGTTTGTTTTTTTAACATCTGCATTCTGCTGCAAATATTAAAAAATTAAAATAAACTGATTTTATAATCCGAATATAGTTTTTCACTACCGAAAAATTAATATGTATGACATTTCGGCAAGAATTTATGATATTTCAACAAAAAAATAATGATATTTTAACAAAAAAAAAATAAAGATATTTTAGCATAAAATAATGATATTTCATCAACAAATTATTATTGTTCAATATAAAAAAAAATTCAACAAGAATAAACAAAAAAAATGTGAAATAAAATTCAGCAATATATAATCAATATTTTAGCAAGAAAAAAAAGAAGAGGTTGGAAGAGGTAGGAAGAGGCAAAACAAGTGTTGTGTCAAGAAGAACACGCGCAACGGTTTTTTAATTCGAAGACTTCTGAAAAACAAACAGCTGCGAGATGAAAAGTGTTGCGCGTGTGCTGCGCCGCACAACAATAAGAGGTCTGAAGAGGTTTTTTTTCCAAAAAACAAACAGCGCCTTAGTTTTATACAAAGATAAAACTTCAAAATACTATTTTCCAGTACAACACTACTTACATTTTTAGTCTTTGGATTTAAGAGTTACAACTCATTTTAAAGAAAATATTGGATTTTCTGAAAGTACACTTTATCATTTTTACAAGGAAAAGTTACCAATTCTTCTCATACAAAACTCTTATTAACTCACAAACTTAATTGTTGAAACTTTTTCAAAACTGCTTGTATTCTCAGGAAATCAGTAAACAGGTAACCAAAAGGGTTTTGAGGATGGGGCGTCGCCGCTTCACGTTATTTAGTTTTGGACATATTGTATTTAACATCAAGTAAACAATGTTTTTGTGTACAATGTAACTTTTTTAATTATCAATACAATGGTTGTATGGCTTTGATCACTATTATTCATTTGTTATGATATTGTACATGAAGTCATCCACCCCCAGACGTTTCCGCTGTTCTAGTTTGGGGGTGTGACAGATTGGTATCAGAGCATTGTTTATAGTGAACTAAGTATATCAAACCATGTAAGATATACAACTATAAATATAATGGGGCTAAAACACTCATACTAAGAAGTATACTTTTTAAAATATAATAATATTTTTATAAAAGTATACATACTAGAACAGTGTCATAATAAGAACCATATAAAAAGTATTAAGATAAGTTGGATGATACAACTAAGCCTAGATAGTTATGGAATCATATATGGGATAAATATAGCCTGGTCAACTATATTTATGTGAGATATGACTAACATGTGTTTGGAAACGATCGTGGTAAACAACAAATCTAAAAGTTACCAACCCTACATACCAAGAAACTCTATAATCAAACATAAAGTTTAAAATACTATAGGAGTATTTTAGAATACTATATAATCATAAACTTAAACCCTTCTTATATTTCTCATATCTCTATTCTTGCACAGATTTCATGGCTGGATTCCATATGCCTCGAGACCCCTATTTCCCTAACCAGGGAAATGGCAGTTGGATCGAAGAGGATCCCGAAGAGGATCCTGAGGAGATAATGGAGGAAGACCCCAAAAAGGATCCAGAGGAGGAAGAAGACGAGGAGGAGTTAGAGGAGACTCGGACGCAAAGTCCGAGGTCATTAACCCCTTATGTCGCCCGAGTTCCCACACATCGTCTGGGCTACCAGGGGCCCACACCCCATTAGGCGGAGGACCTAGAAATGTGGACCAGAAAGCAACACCAGTGTTCCCCATACGACATGGAGTGGGGTTTCTATAACCTCAGTCATGAAGGTCTGGCAGACAGGGCCCTCCTTGTCATGGTTCAGCGGATCACACATCTCGGGGATCAGACCAGGGCATCGACGAGTCGGATCTTGGAGTTGGGGGCTGTCGCGGAGGCCACTGACACACGAGCTCGATGACTGGAGAGGGACTACCCCTGGATATGTAGTGTCGTTAACTGCCTCCAGGAGGACCTCACCACCACTCAAGCGAAAACGAGGGAGTACCAGGAGAGACACTCAACTCTCAAGGAGAGGTGATTGCGGCTGAGCGCCAGATAACGGAGATGTAGGCCTCCACGACTTCATTCCATGACCCACAGGGGACCACACGCCATGAGTAGGGCTTATACTACTCACATTTTGATATAGACTAGGAGCTACTCTTCCCTATGTGTAGGTTCGACCCTATGAATAAGTGATTACACTATTCTAGGGGTCATTATGCTGTCAAAATTTTCCTTTTCTTATCTGTTGATATTTTGTAGACCTTCTTAAAAGTCAATTTTCACGAAACTAGGTACTAAAACTATATTATCAATGAAATGGGCATGCATTTTATTTCATTGAGTATGGCTGTTAAATTCATAAATCGTTATGCAAATTGTTTACTTGTTATGGTAGATCTTTGTTTATGAATTGCCTACAAGTTACGATAAAAACATAACATAGTTCATGCATAACTAAAATACTCTATAACGCCCGAATTATACTCACCACTGAAGACTTATCATCATTCTATCATTGAACTTTATGGCAGAAGAATGCCACCATGAAAATCTAACAAGCACTTCAACAATACATCAGCACCACCACCACCACCACCTCCACCGATGGACTCTGCCGTGTTCCAGGCTACTGTAACATCCGTTGTCGCTACCGCTATGGCCCAAATCAACAATAATGACACGAATAGGAACGGGAATGGAAACAAAAATGGAAGCGGAAACAGGATCAACAGTTCCAATCTGGGTGAAAGCCAAGGGCACCCACGACCGTGCTCCTACAAAGAATTCATGAACTGCAAACCCATGACCTATCATTGCGACGGGAGTGTCATCACCTTGACAAGATGGTTTGAGAAAACCAAATCCATGTTCGATATATTTGCATGCCCACACGAATTCAAAAATATATATGCAACGTGTACATTCGAGGACTCGGCCTTGTCATGGTGGAACGGCCACGATAAAACCCTGACTCTAGCTGTGGCCAACGTCATGAGTTGGGAGGACCTGAAATTTATGATGCTTGAGGAATACTGCCCAAGGAGCGAGATGTAGAAGCAGGAACAAGAATTGTGGGATCACACCATGAAGGGCTCTGATATTGCCAACTACACCGTCCGATTTACCGAATTGGCAACCATGTGCCCTGGTCACCCCAGAGGCCAAGAGAGTGGAACGTTACATTTGGGGACTATCCCCTCAGATCCAGGAAATGGTCATATCCGCCAAACCGAGCACCTTCGACAGTGCCAAGCGTTTGGCACTAACTCATTTCAACCACGGAGTCCATCAAGGCATTATAACCCCCACGCCTGAACAACCAAAAAGAGGAGACAACAAGCGGAAGTTCGGGAAAAAGAAAAATGGCCAACCTGGTAAAGAAACAACAAACTGTGGTCGTCCATGCCATCACCGCCCCTACCACCCCTGCACCAGCCAAGCAATATGTTGGGACTCTTCCAAAATGCAACAAGTGCAACTACCATCACCATGGAGCCTACCGAGAGATACAATGTAATAATTGCAACAGGAAGGGGGATACCGCCCGTTTCTGTAAAGCGCCAGCACAACAAACCACCCAAGCCGCTAATGCTGGCGTGAGTCGGGCATGCTACGTATGCGGTGAGACTGGGCATTTCAAGAAGGAGTGCCCAAAGGCACATAACAGAAATGGCGGAGGCATGGGAAGGGTTTTAGCAATGGGGGAATGAGGAGGCCATGAGGTATCCCACCGTGGTTACTGGTATGTTTCTCCTAAATAACTCATACGCATGTATACTTTTCAATAGTGGTGCGGAGAAAAGTTTCGTGAGCCACCGGTTTAAACACTTACTCAAACAGAAACCCAATCGCTAAATGAAACATTCACCGTAGAAATGGCAAATGGTAAAACAGAAAACGCTAAAGATATATACATAGGATGCACTCTAACTTTAAACGACCATTCTTTCCAAATCAACCTAATGTCATGATGGGTTTTGAGCACTCTAACAACCTTAAGATGAACATAAAACCCTAAATGCTTTGGATCTATGTTTTCTCTAATTATACATGCAATTTGATTTTCCAAAGTATTGTCCTAACTAGCATACAAAACATGAGTACTTGTATAACAAAACTAGTTAGATGACATACCTTTTCTTTTAGCTTGGTAACTTGGACCTTTAAGAGCCTAGCATCCCAAATATTGTAACGCCCGCAGATCCGGGCTAATCAATTTAGAGGCAATAGGGGTCGAAAACGACTTTTCGACAAAAAGATTATTTAGAATAAATAATCTTAACCAAGTTGTAGAATATGTCATAGGGTTTCCGTACATATACAGAACGCTGAAATCCGAGTTATAACGAAGAAGTTATAACCCGTCGAAGTTTCGCATCGGAACCGGCATGGCGGCGGGAAGCGTAAATAGTAAATTTATGATAGAGCGAGATTTAGCCTTAGCGCTCTAAACGAAAGTCGTAGAATATGTTAAACTAAGAACTTCGATAAAAAGAACGCCCAAATCTAACTTCGTATGAAGAAGTTACGATTTTTCGAAGTTTCGGATTTGTAGTGTACAGCCTGAAATTCGAATATTAGATTGAGCGATTTTTAGCCGACACAACCTAAACGAGAATCGAAGATCTCATTATTAGTAGGGTAAAAATAAAAAAACATACGAAAATGGACATCGGATGAAGAAGTTATGAGATTATAACGGACCAATCCTGTTCCGGCCTGTTAAAAATATAACTTTAAAAATAAATTCAAAATTAGCCGACGGAGTCTAAACGAAAGTTGTAGAGTGCGTCTCCACCTACGCATGGATATAAAGAACGTCAAAAACGGAGTTCGTATGAACGAGTTACAAATTATAATAGCATATTTACGTATTAAAATAAAGTATAAATCATATATACGTACATATATATATATATATATATATATATATATATATATATATATATATATATATATATATATATGTATATATACATATGTATATATCATTAGAAAGGTATCGACGATGCGGTCATTATAAGACTAATGTTGAGTTCTTTCGACATTAGTTTAGTACAAATATATTTAAATCTATTTAAAATAGTATTATAAAGGGGTGTTTAGTTGTTTATATAACTATAAGGTCATTAAGTAATTATGGGGGGTAGTTTTTGTAAATTCAATTACTATAAATAAGAGGCTTGGGCTCTCATATTTCTTGCACCATTCTCTTGATTCAAGAGTCTTTCTCTCCTTATCCCCCGAGCATTTCGGTCCCTCGTGATTCGACTTCTCTTTCTGTAGTTTTAGTATAGTAAGGTGAGCGCTGAAGCGCTGCACGAATCTTTCTTAGAAAGATTCAGCGACGAAGTTCTGCCCCTACAGAGCCCGACTCCTAGCTAAAATCCCCTTGTAAGTTTCGTCGAAGGAAATTATTTTAAAGTAAACGAAGTGTTGTCCGAGTACCGAGTCACCACCTTCTCAAGTGAGTGCATAGTTACTTTCATCTTACACATAGATATGAAGTATTTAATATATATTACGTGTTGTGAGTGCATGGTCCCTTTCATCTTACACATAGATATGAAGTATTTTATTATAAATTTATGTGTTATGTGTGCATATTGTCTGAATACTTGCTGTCTATGCTGGTGAAAGATTTTTATACATGTTTTAAATGATGTAAACTGTATAAAGTATTTTATATCTACAAGATATGTTGGGTAAAACATGGGTAGATGAATGATGAGGGATAAAAGCTGAAATAGAGGAACATTAGTAGCATGGACCTAGTGCCCTATAGGTATACATTGGCATCAGTGGACCTAGTACCCTATAGATGAGCACTGGCAGCTGCGCCACAACCCGTAGATGTTTTAGATCTACGGTAAACGTCCTAGCAGCTGCGCTCTAAGGACAGTATCGACAGCTGTGCCTAATAGGGAGCCTTATGACCATGACAGTGGCGTTAAAAGGTCAATACCGGCAGAAGCGCCTCATAGGAAATGTCCCAATTCTGGCAGCTGCGCCTAAGTGACAAGATTAGCAGCTGCGCTTGACCAAAGTGTCATTGGCAACAATGGACTTCATGTTGTTTCCTTAGGATGATCCTTAGGAATGAATGAATGAGAAATAGTTGGTTCTTAGGGTAGATCCTTAAGAATAAAGAAGATACGGATGGGTAATTGGGTTGATTGTTTGATTGTTAAAACATAATAAGTATATTATTGTGGGTTGAAAACCCTATGTACTCACCAGGTTTCCCAACCTGACCCACTCAGTTTATTTGTATCACAAGTGTCGATATGAAGTCACATTACACTGAGAGATTTAAAAGAGATGTAGATCACTAGTGTAAATAAATGTAAGTTCTGTTTATGCTTATGTTTCTATATTGACGATGACATCCCAAATGTTTTTAAAAGTGAATAAAAATATGTTTCTTTAGAAATGCTTTGATAACGCGATTATCATGTTTTTCTGGGAACAAATTCCGCAACATTTTTATTAAAAGAAGTATTCTGATTTTTATAAAGCATAAACAAAATCGGTCTTTTCTGGCCGCGAAAATGGGGATGTCACAAATATGATGCCTCAAATGCTTCACAAAACACCACCAAAAATGAAGGACTTGAGAGAGAGTAACTTGCACACAAAAATCGGCTATGCTCTTCCAAAGATCACTAGGTGCCGATTTTAGTAACCTAAGGCCTTCTTATATAGTGTGGCTAGGATTGGGGTTACACCCATGTAAACCCTAATGTGCATGACTTTTCATCTTACTTAGGATCCATGGGTTAAACCTCCATGGACTATCCATGGACTACCATATTGGTTTAGCCCATCCTAAATAACCATAAGCCCACACCATAAGAATGATTGATTTACCAAATCAATCCCCTTACATTTAATTAGTCTCTTTTGTTCACTAAATTAATTCTTGATCAATACTAATTAAATAATATGATTTCATATTAATATTTTAGAACTTATAATACATTAATAAATCATATATAAGCTCTTCTCAAAAGTCCATCCTTACAAATTGTTCTGGTGAAATGCAACCCAAATGGACCATGCTACTTTCAGGTCAAGTACATACCAAATATAGGGGTTGTTTGGCAAGATCTGAATTTTTAAGATTTGAAATTTTAAGAGGTCTGAATTTCTAAGAGGGTCTGGATTTTTAAGATCTTAATTTTTTATTTGCTGTTTGGTTGGAACCTCTTATTTGATGAACTAAATGATAAAAATGATCATTTTACCCTTATGTATTATCTTTTGTTGAATTCAATATTTCAGATTTATAAAAATAACTCAACCAACTCCTTGAATAATTATATATATATATATATATATATATATATATATATATATATATATATATAAATATATATATATATATATATATATATATATATATATAAACACTATAAAAAATCCAAATCAAACATAAACATTTTCAAATCCACTTAAATAATACTAAAATACAAATAAAATCCTACAAAATCTGAATCATAATAATATATTCTCAAATCCATGAAACCAATGGCTAGTAGCCATTGATTCAACAACTTTTGCAACTGATTTTGTTGAACCATTCTTCTCGAAACTGTGGTTGCTAATGTTGTTTTGATGCTTGAATCTTATGTCAACAAAAATGTCTTTTGATCAACGAAAAACTCTTGCCAAAATCATTATATATGCACCTGTGACATACAAAAGGAAATCTGGAATCAAATAAACAACAAAACTTTTAAATATAAATGTTCCATATCATTCTATACAAGAAACTCAAGAAATTGTATCAATTAACAAAAAAGATTTCAAACAAAAACACATACAGATTAGATTTCAACATCAGATTTCAAGCAAAAACACATACATATTCAAATTTCAATATCATATTTCAAGCAAAAACACATAGAAATTTCAATCAAAGACACATACATATTTCAGAAACTTAAGAACTTGCATCAATTACATATCATATTTCACAGCATCTCCAGGTCTGATTTTAAGAACTAGAAATACTAGCATAGAAAGTTCAATGTACTCATTCATTACACTACCAAACATATTATAACAAATCCCATATAACTAAAACTTCATCAATCTCCAACATCAGCTACATAAATTTAAAACCCTAAATTACATATATAAAGTAACTCATCAGCAAGAATTTTCAATTGAACACACATCACAATTATGGGGTACTGTATAAATCTAATGTGAACACATAGGTTTCGGAAGCTATATTGAAAAGTTAGGTTTTCCAGAACTCACCTTATATATAAAACGCCACCACCAGAAACAACTTTCAATTGCAAATAGATGATTTCTCCACCCTTTTTGTTCTTTCTCGACCTTCTTTGACCGCAAAGTAAATAGCCACAAACTCAATAAACTCAATAGGTCGAAGCCAATATTGGGGTTAGCGACAAAAGAAAAAATACTAGTGATAGCATCCAGTTGCCGACAACTCAAACCCTAGGCTCGGGTATGGTTGCAGATCGGAGAGGGATTGGTGGGAGAAGGTGGTCTGCGAAGATGACGTACGATGGTGGTGTTGTGCGATGGCCGGCACCGAAGTCCCACGAGATACAACGAGATACAGGGGAGAGGATGGAGGCGGTTCTTCTTGATGGCTGCTAGAAAAGAGAGAAGAGTGTGACGAGGGTATGATAGGAAAAAATACAAACGTGCGCCTTCCTTTTTCTTTTCAGATGCATAGTGAAGTCTGAAAAAATAAGAGGTTATTGTCATATTAAGATGCAAAAAATAAGACTCAACCAAACAGTCTGAATCTGAACTTTTAAGAGCATGCCTCTTAATTTATCAATTAAGAGGCTACCAAACAACCCTATAGTTATGGACTTACACACCTTATCCAACATGTTGATCACCATAAGGAGTTTTGACATTATCATAGGCATGGATTGGTTAAGTCCTCACCATGCCAATATTCTATGTCACGAAAAGGTCGTTCGCCTTAACCTACCAAGTAGCGAAACCCTCGTCATTTATGGCGACATACCCAGCGTGAACCTCTCTTGCATCAAGGCTCGAAAGTATCTACGCAAGGAATACCACACCTTCTTAGCCCACGTTGTTGATGGGGAAACAGGAAGTGAAAGACATCAAGGATATTCCAGAGGTCTGTAACTTTCCCGGTGTATTACCATAAGACCTTCCGAGAATACCACACGTACGCCAAGTCGAGTTCAGAATCGACTTGATCCCTAGCGCCACCTCATAGCCAAATCCCCATACCATTTAGCATTGGCTAAAATGCAAGAATTGTCCAGTCAACTGAACGGACTGCTGAGCAAAGGATTCATCAGACCGAGGTTCTTACCTTAGGGAGCTCCGTTCTTGTTCGTGAAAAAGGACGGATTAGTTTGCATGTGCATAAACTATCGAGAACTGAACAAGCTCACTATCAAAAACCGTTATCCCCTACCTCGAATCGATGACCTCTTTGATCAACTACAAGGATCGAGATACTTCTCAAAGATTGATTTTAAGGTCGGGGTACCACCAATTGCGAATTCAGGAAGAAGATATTCCTAAGACGACATTTAGAATGCGCTACAGTCACTACGAGTTTGTAGTGATGCCCTTCGGTTTGACTAATGTGCCAATAGTGTTCATGGACCTGATGAACCGTGTATGCCGATCTTACCTTGATAAATTCATGATACTATTCGTCGACGACATATTAATCTATTCATGAAGCAAGAAATAACCTAGTTAGCACTTACGACAAGTCTTGGAGACATTAAGAGCAGAGAAGCTGTATGCGAAATTCTCGAAATGTGAATTCTGGATTCGAAGGGTAGACTTCTTGGGACACGTAGTCAGCGAGGAAGGGATACACGTGGACCCCTCCAAAGTCAAGGCAATCGAAAACTGGGCAACACCAAGAACACCGACAAAGATACGCTAGTTTTTGGGCCTTTTGGCTACTACTGAAGGTTTATACAAAATTTTTCCAAAATCGCAAAGTTGCTCACTACCTTGACCCAGAATGGAGTGACTTTCAACTGGGAGGATAAACAAGAAACTGCCTTCCAAACACTAAAACAAGCGCTATGCAGTGCTCCAATGTTGTCTCTCCCTGAAGCAACTGAGGACTTTGTGGTCTATTGCGATGCATCCCAACATGGCCTACGATGCATGCTCATGCAACGAGAAAAGGTCATTGCCTATGCCTCAAGGCAACTCAAGACTCATGAGGTCAATTACACCATGCACGACCTCGAATTAGGAGCAGTGGTATTTGCCCTGAAGATTTGGAGACACTACCTTTACGACACAAGATGCACCATCTTCACAGATCATAAGAGTCTTCAGCACATCCTCAATCAAAAGGAGCTCAACATGAGACAACGAAGATGGGTAGAACTGCTAAATGACTACAAATGCGAATTTTGTTATCATTCGGGCAAGGCCAACGTAGTAGCAGATGCCCTAAGTCAAAAAGAATACTCGAGCCATCGGGTAAAATCATTGAAACTGGGGAACATTGCAGGCAAAGCCTTGCCGAGAATGGACAAAAACCTTGAAGCTAAGGAGGACGGAGCTTACTATCTCATGAACCGAATCTAGATGCTGAAATTTGGAGGGTAGAGAGACGTGGTCATGAACGAGTCTCACAAAACCAAATACTTTGTTCATCCCAGTTCAGACAAGGTGTATCTGGACCTCAAGATACCAAAAGCCCTCGGATTTGCTTCAGAAACCGGATATACCCGAGTGGAAGTGGGAGCGGATAACCATGGAATTTATAACCAAGTTGCCCAAGACAACAGGCGGATTTGACACCATCTGGGTGATCGTTGACAGGTTAACCAAATCCACACACTTCCTACCAGTAAAAAGAGACAGACAAGATGGAGAAGCTAACAAGGACGTACATTAAAAAAATTGTACGACTACATGGGGTGCCAATATCCATCATCTTTGACAGAGAGAGTAGATGCACCTCACAGTTCTGGCAGTCACTACAAAAGTCCTTGGGGACCAAACTCGACATAAGTACAACTTATCACCCTCAAACTGGCGGGCAAAGCGAGAAAACCATTTAGACGCTGGAAGACATGTTGAGAGCATGTGTTCTAGACTTTGGTAAAGTGTGGGATACCCATTTACCACTCATCGAATTTTCATACAATAACAATTATCACACCAGTATTAAGGTTGCCCTATTCGAAGCCCTCTATGGGTGAAAGTGAAAATCACCTCTGTGTTGGGATGAGGCGGGTGACACACAACTGGCAAGAGGACAAGTGCCTAATAAAACACTCACTGGCCCTAAGATCATACGGGAAATCATGGAGAAGATTGTTCAGATCCGTGAACGATTAAAGGCATCTCGGGATCGGAAAAAGAGCTACGCAGATAACCGACGAAAACCATTGGAATTCCAGGTTGGTGACCGCGTTCTGTTGAAGGTCTCACCCTAGAAGGGAATGATACATTTTGGAAAACGTAGGAAACTAAAGCCAAGGTATATCGGGCCATTCGAGATCCTTGCCAGAATCGACCCGATAGCTTAGAAACTTCGACTACCACAAGAACTCAGCAACGTACAACCCACATTCCACGTATCCAACCTGAAGAAGTGTTTGTCCAACGAAACTCTTTTAACCCCACTTGATGAAATCGTAGTAAACGAGAGTCCACAATTCGTAGAGGAACCTGTGGAAATCATGGATACTGAGATCAAAAGAACTAAACAAAGTCGCATACTTATAGTAAAGGTCAGTTGGAACGCTAAGCGAGGGCCTGAGTTTACCTGAGAATGAGAAGATCAAATGAAACAGACGTACCCACATATTTTCCCTAGCTCATTAGTACCCACTCAAGAAATAATTTCGGGAAGAAAGTCCCTCAAACAGCGGGATAATGTGACAACTGACAGTTCTGGGTCAGCAAAAGTTAAATAAGTCAATGAAAGTCAACGGGTTAGGACATAAATCGTGATTTATACCTTGCTTTTAGGGTTCTCGGCTTAGGACCCAAAACAATGTGATTTCGGTTGGTACTTGGACCGAAATCATCATGTGATCTTGGTTGGTACATGGAACGAAATCACCTTGTGAACTCGGTGGTACCTGGACCGAAATCACCAGGTGATCTCGGTGGTACTAGACCGAAATCACCATGTGATTTTGGTGGGTTTATGAGGTTATCGGTTGAAAAGAAAGAGAAAGAGAGTTGACTTCGTGAGAAGAGGGTTTCATTCTTTCCAACACAAAATATTACCCGACATGTATCAAGGCTTTTATCCAACAAATAACAACCTAAACATCACCTCACCCCTCCCTCTTTATCTTCGGCTGAGAACTCCCCAAAGCCCCACCATTTTCAAACGCCTTCACTTTCCTCTCAAGAGACAAGTCCAAATCTTCCAAGGATTTATTTCTCCAAGTTGGTTCTTAGAATTTTTGGTAAGTATTCTTGGTAATCTAGTGTTTCTACACACTTTCATGTTAGTTTCATCTCATTTACACACATTATCATGTGTTAAAACTCATAGGATAATACCATCTTCAAAGAGTTCTTTAACCACCATCAAGTGTTCTAGGCTTGAAGATCTTCACCATCATCTCTCTATTTAACCACAACCACACTCATGGTGATTTCATACCCCCATATTTTCGAGTTTTTCATGTTTTAGGGGGGGGGGATACAAGAAATATTTGGAACATTTACATAAATGTTTGCATGTTTCATTCCTATGTCAAATATAAAGCATAATTTGCATGAAATATGGTTATCACTAGTCTTGAGAACATTTAATTGTTGTAAGTTAGTTTTGAGATGTAAAACTAAGAAAAACAAAACATAAACTATGTTATATATTCATAAGGAAAAGTTATAATTACCAAACTACAAAGAATAAGATTTTCTTTGGACAAAATATGGCATTTCTAACAAAAATGGTTATAACCTAGTTATTATACCATTTTTGTGGGGATAAAACCCAAAAATATGTTGTTTTGGTCATGCATTTTGAAACTAGAAAAAATATCAAGGACTTAGTTTTACAAAAAAAGAAAATACTATGAAAAGATGGATTTTTAAACAAAAATGTACTTTTTCATATCAATTTCTCATACATGTATTAAATGTAAAGTTTTTATGATATAATCTTTTAAAAACATCTAGACAAGATAACTATTACGTATTTATATAAATGATTATATAAATGGATTTAACAAAAGATTCATAATAAACTATAATTGGTATAGTTTGGGAATCAAGATACTACATTATCATTTTGGACGAATTATATACTTACTTTAAGGTATCAGTATTTTTACACTATATGGCTCCTATGGAAGAGTAATACTTTCATTGAGGGTTTCATCACACTAGACGTGAATCGGTTAATATAAATCTGTGAGACAAGCCTTCACCGTACCTACCAGAGTATACACCGAAGTCCTGAATTATAACCAGAGTCTCGGTAAGAAAGCGTGACACTTGTGTATAGATCTATACGGGAATGACAACCCCACACCTAAACTGTTAGCTATAGTTAGACCAAGAGGTATATGGTGACAAATGTCTAACATTCCGACACTTGAAGAACGTCGTAGCAGGCCACTAGTCGCTAGCATGGTTATGATAACTCACATGGGGTATTAACAATACATTTGGATTACGGGGTTAACATACATTCAATTATTTTTATATAAAGATAAAACTTCAAAATACTTTTTTCCAATACAACACTACTTACATTTTTATTCTTTGGATTTAAGACTTACAGCTCATTTTAAAGAAAATATTGGATTTTCTGAAAGTACACTCTATCATTTTTACAAGGAAAAGTTACCAATTCTTCTCATGCAAAACTCTTATGAACTCACAAACTTAATTGTTGACACTTTTTCAAAACTGCTTGTATTCTCAGGAAATCAGTAAACAAATAACCAAAAGGGTTTTGAAGATGGGGCGTCGTCATGTCACATTATTTATTTTTGGACGTATTGTATTTAACATCAAGTAAATAATGTTTTGTGTACAATGTAACCTTTTTAATTATCAACACAGTGGTTGTATGGCTTTGATCACTATTATTCATTTGTTATGATACTGTACATGAAGTCATCCACCCCGAGACGTTTCCGCCATTCTGGTTTGGGGGTGTGACAATAATTAGAGTCCATAACTACAAAACCAACTTATTGACAAGTCGCAGCTAACAACTACTCCCACAATCGAAATCATATAAATATCAAAACTCATGTGACACTTAGGCTCCCAAAACAACGCCAGGTCCATAACTATATGCCAAAATTCTCAAGGGTCTCAAAACCACCATCACCACCCACCTCCTGGTATTCTAAACCATTGAACCACCACCCCTATGTCAATCTAAACGGTTATGGGTTATCAGCAACCTTGGGTCTATTAGTATTCTTGAGGACTATCAGCAGTCCAGGAGTTATCAGTAACTCTAAGAATATTGATACATCCACCGGTTACAAAGACTCAACTAGTCTAGTATACACATCATTATAACATAAGCAATACGGTGAGAAGAATCACACGAAACCTCATTATAAGACGAACACAACCCACTAATAAGAATCACAATAATGGGCTGCTAATATAACACCATGACTTCGCCCGCAAGCCAACACCCTACAGTTGGCCGACTCCACCTACCGGTCACTTAGCCACCAATGACAACAATATACTGAACAACGCCTGTCCATACCACACGACTAGCAAACCAAAACATGGGTCTCTGCTACATAACCTCCAGCCCGAATCACACAAGTGAAATCCATGTTGACCTACGACACGTATCGTTGCCATCCAGTCATTGGGATGAAAAGCTCAAGGCTCTTTACTGCCCCTGCCATCACCTAGCCACAACCATGAGAACTCCCAACCAACATCCAACAGTCTAAAGACACATTGTCATCATCCCACTCAGTACTATCAAATTTCAAGAGCCATACCATTCTAAAACACACACTCTTCTACAGTCCAACTGCCTCTAACACTACGTTAGATGAAACCTGACCGCACATAATCAAGAAACAAAATAGATAGTCGAACGTCTGCTCTATCTTGCAATCACAACATGACATAGTCCCAAGGACAAAACACAACACTCCTAAGGGCAAATGTGCTTCTTCTTAAACGTGACCTTACCTCCAAGGTGACGTATAAGCAAATCAAACAAAACGATGAATCCCCAACCATTATTAGACACATCCTTCTATTGACCATATTTGAGATCCCATACCTTGAAAAACTGAACATATCCCACCAATGCGTAAAAGATCAAATAAACCTTCAACTTTGGGAAGGACTCAAAAATTGGTCGGAAATGTTGCCAAAATCATGTTGTAACACCCCGACTCCCAGGTATAAGTTTTAAAGCCTTACATACATGTTTATGGACCTACTCGACGAGTTGGTTGCCCCAACTTGTTGTGTAGAGGCAGGTTAGCCCACGTGGATTATTGGACCTACTTGACGAGTCGAAGGACCCTGACACGACGAGTAGAAGATGGAAAATGAAACCCTAATTTCCAGGTTCTTCACTCTATTTAAAGGGTCATTAGCCTCCACCAGCCTCCTTTATTGTCCCCTTTGAGCTCAGAAAACCCTAATCGTGGTTTTACTCCATTTTGTGTGTTAAGAAGCTTGGAAGGTGAATTTGTGGAGAGGACTTGAAGTCTAAGGAGCTTGGAACAAGGAGAAGCTTGTGGATCCGACTTCTACTTCATCTTGGCATCATCTGGAAGGTAACAAGTCGTTACCTTGATTTTTCTCTAAGCTAGATCTCTTCATGCTAGGTTTAGGGCTATTTGTAGGTTGCTATGTAGTTATTTCGGGTATTGGCCATGATCTGAAGTTGTAACTTCAGATATGGACTCCTCTAGGTCCCAAATTTAGAAAGCTATCAAATTTACCTTGTATTGACCTCTCACCATGCCCTAAAACTCATTCTAGACTTGGTTTTGGTGTTCTAAGCCTTTAAAACCTTACATGCACGTAAAGTTTCCAACTTTACGTGGAATATGTGCCTTAGGAAGCTAGATCTACAATTTGGAGGTTTAGGGTAGCTTAAAAACGTCTGAATGAGAAATGGACCGAAGGGACTCAACGAGTTGCATGGTCAACTCGACGAGTCTAATTAAGATTGGTTGCTATTGGTTTCTACATGAACTCGGCGAGTCAGTGAGACGACTCGACGAGTCAATTAGGGTTTTTCCGACTTTTGGACACGCATGGACTCAACGAGTTGTTTGGAAACTCGGCGAGTCGACTAGGGTTTTCACGGTTTCTTGAGTTTTGGAAGGACTTGACGAGTCGATGAACTACACTCGACAAGTTGGGTCAACATGGACTGTTGAACTTGACCGTTGACTTTGACTTTGACCAAGGGTTGACCAGTCTGACTGCTAGGGTTATTTTAGTAAATTGGGAATTTATAGAAGTGGTCCTATGATGAATATAGGTGGTGGAGTTCGTGGTAGTGATTCGAGAGTTTGATCTTAGCACTACATTTCGACATTTGTGAGGTGAATTCTTCCCACTATATCAACAAGGTCTAAGGCACCAATTTCGGCCCTTTCGGATTTGTATTTGGGTTTATTGCATGATATGCTTATTGATTTGCATCCTGGTAGTTAGGATGGTGATATGCTTAGTGACCCGGTTAGGTCGGTATCCTGATTATAGGATGTTGCTATGATTTGTGATCTGTTGGATCTGTATGATTATTATATATGCTAGCGTATCATATTTATGTGCACATGTTTGTTGATTTGGGGTTGGGTTGGGGCGGTCCTGCTTTGTGCTGAAGGCCCACATACCCAGGGCGGACCGGATAGACTACATACCCAGGATGGCATACTAGTCAGGACAAAGGCCTGACGAGTGGTCTGGATAGGATGAAGGCCCTGCGAGGTGGTCCAAACGATCCAAAGGCTCGGAGAGCGGTCCAGAGAGACTGAAGGCCCTGCGAGGCAGTCCATTCAGGCTGAAGGCTCATTATGTTGTTTGTTTATATGATATGATTATGATTGTATGACGTTTGTATTTTGGGGGAACTCATTAAGCTTCGGGCTTACAATTGTTAATTATGTTTTAGGTACTTCTGATGATCGCGGGAAGGCGAAGGCGTGATCATACACCTCGTTACGTTTTATGATTTGATATTGGGATACTCTGACACTATACTGTTTTGAAAACAAGTTTTGTAATAATTATTGGTTTTGAAATGTTTAAAAAATATAAATTTGGCATGATTTTTATGGATGTTACACTTGCTCGAAAAAAATCCTAATACCAACCTAACCCATGCGATCAACCAAAATGGAATCTTGTGCAACCACAATCATTCCTTAAAATTGAACATCGTTGATTTGATATACGATCTTCTAATAACTAATACCAACTATTATCTCAAATCACAAGAATCAAAAATTTTACAACCAATAAAATCAAGAGGTCACCTACACCGAGACCAAAACACAATTTTACTAGACTTAACTAAGGGTCATCTCATATGTCACACCCTTAGATGATTCAGATTGAATCATTCGAGCAACCTCATCTGCTACTGATAATCGAACAACCAACGATCGAAAATGGACTGGGAACCAAACCCGATGACCCTACACATACCGAACAAGATCCCCGCGAGAATACTCTTAGAGAACTCAGAAACTGCCCCACACATTAATGACTGCCCATTCTCGGCCAGGAATAACTAACCTATACTATGAGCTAACCATGATGCCTATAACTGATACACAAACGAGTGGTTCAAAGCCCTTCCATCCATATCTATGGTGCTACCCAAAAAGGAGTTATTGTCAACAACAAGTTCCTTACCCATCAACTTTCTATTGTGAGAACAACTCATGCGTTCTTAAAGACGTGCACCTAACGACAACTTGCTCTACACCCATGATATGTCCGAACCTTAAATTATCCTGATCCGTGGAGGGTTCCGACAAATCCGTGCAACGGGAAACTTATAAATCATGAGCACTTTAATGGTAACCAACTTTCTTAACCCCCCCCCCCCCCCCAAACGACCATAAGCTTGAACCAAAATCTAGCTCACATGAACTACAGATTCCTCCGACCCCTCGCAACGAAACATGAAATCGAATCAACCAATTATCCTCCAAGTAGAATACCCAGTTCTCCCCAAATTAGAGTTTGAACCATCATCGATTAACGTCTGCAACAACAAAACCATAGAACGGCTTAACCATGGTCATACTCGACTTGACTCTCAGAATGTATAAACAACACAAAGTGATCATTCGAAAAAGAAGACTCTGAATATCAAGTGGAGAATTCGAAGACCTTTCTCCCAACATCTTCAACTAAACTAATGAAAACGATCAGAACACCATTAGATAGGCTAAGCACCTTTCAAATTGAACTTGTGCCCAAAAAAAATTACACTTGGAGAGTTGATCCACAACCTCATCCTCTTCTAGAGACTTCAAGAATTTTCCCCATGGATACTCAAACACAACTCCGACAAGCTCATAATATCACGTGAAATACTCCTATCCTAAGACAGGAATAGCTCAATGCCTCCTCGAGTACACCCACTCTTCTATATCCTGCAATACATATTCCTCTTGCGACATTGCCTTCACCTTGGCCATCGAACCACAATAACCATTGATTCTCAAACATCACTTCACTATGATACAGAGACGATTTACTATGAACTAAACTTCAAATTCTTAGAATAGAACCAAAGAGGAGATCACCATCTCCTATCTCAACCATAAATGACCTACATTCGATCTATCTCCTCTCTTGAGCACAGGAGATAGGAAAACACAACCCCGATGTAGAAAGTAACATCCCGTGCCATCGCCTGACCACTCAACCTCAGGCTGTAATCCTCGATTCGATCATCATAGTGGCTTCCTTCTTGAGCCTTGCAACTCAAACTAGTACTACTTCGAGTAAGGTCTCCGAGACCTCTGAATCAGCTAACTCACACGGATGCACTATCCAGTCCCAAACTGGTACATACACTAAGGCCCAATTAGTTACCAGTCTCGTTCTGAAAAATCATGGTCGACATGACAACAACAACAAGAACAACTGCAACTAACGTTAGTGATATACCATAATATTTACCCTCCTTAGAAACCTTTTTGACCTTTCTCGATCCCCATACGGATCATGTACTTTCAGTAGTATATGCCCCTACTACCTTCCACACCTATCCATATGTGTCTCGAGAATTGCCTCAAAGTCCCTAAGTGACTACACTAAACCACCATCAATCTCAGATCTTTAAGCCACCCCAAGCACACACTACCACTCATCCTAGACTCTCTCCCTCTAGGGTTTCTCTCACGCATGATCAAGCACTAGAATTATTTTCTAGGAACTCTACCACTGTCAGGTGTATCAGCAAACCCCTACGCTTAGAAAAGCCACCACAACCACCTAGACTCCCGACTTAGATTTCCTCATACACCAACACTCACATAAGTACACTATAGCACTCCTCTAGGGTCACTAGGAACACTCACCCCCACCATGCTATTAGTTGTGAAAGAAACTTTTACCAATGCCAACTAACTATCTTATGAGTACAATTACATGCAACAAAACTTAAATAATCTTTCTACTAAGAGACCCAACCTCACAATGGTTAGACTTAGACGAGAGTTGCGCAATAGGGCTGAATCAATCATTCCAAGATTATTTACCATTTACAACATATAACTTAATATATTCACTTAATAGTTAACTGACATCAATAAGCAACAGAACATCAAAAGGATAAGGAATTTCTAACATGTAATTTCTGAGGATACTTAGCCCATATACTATCTAACACCTTTAACAACTCAAATATCACAAACAAAAAGGCATCTATCCTAAGAAGGCATTCTAGCATGCAACCTGAGTATATCCTTAGTCTAATTATAGCATGCATATCATATTATAACACATATAACAAGTCAAATACAACATATAAAGTAAGTATGGATATTTTGGGAAGTCACTTTTTGAGCTTCGACTGATTGTACACATCACATATTCTCCTTTCTTTTCTTGAAATGAATATTGTTCAAAAATGTTTTTGTTCACTGGACTAAACTCAAAATTCTGCAAGTTACTTGATTTGGGCTTGAACTTTATGTTGGGCTAAATTCAATTATCTATTGGGTTAAACCTCATTTTATATGTGGGCTAAATTAATTTTCTACAGTGCCCAATAAAACAAAGTTTTTCAAAATTGCACCGCCCGACAAATCAAACCCGATTGAATATTGAACAAATAGAAACAAAGTATATTAGGTACCAGTCCAACCCTAAGCATGTCCAGTCAATCATTTGACGAACTTACTTGATAGACAAGTCATTTCAATCAGTCATATAACTTAACCAACCTTACGCTTATATATTTATATATTATTAACTTCTAACATTTAAATATAATCATTTATATTTATTATAACTTTACGTCATTTAAATACAGTCATTTATATTATTATAACTTTACGTTATTTATTTACAGTTGTTTATTTTATTATAGCTTTCAGTCATTTACAGCTATCATGTAGTGATTAATAATTCCATATTAATTTTCCACATTTTTGTCTTTTTAATTTATATAACTGTCACACAATAATTGGTATTCGAGCCTTTATTTGTGGTGATGTTTAATTTTCAACAAATATTCTTCAAAAAGGTTTAGCAAAACTCTCAGCTATATAGTTTGAGTTTGGAATTCCACGAGTGTTCATCCAAATACCTCAATCAGGGCTCTGAAACAAACTTGTAACGTCCCACTTTCACAACCAAAATTTTTCATTTTTTATAAAGATAAAACTGCTCATTTTCAGAATACAAGTTATCAAAAAATATTCGTCCCAGGGCACATTTTTGAAAAGCATAGTATTATAGTAAATGTGGAATCTTTATTGCTGCTGATGAATATGTACAGTCACGTCTTCGCATTTCCACGTTCCCTGATGATACCTAAAAACATTCACAGTTGGATAAACATGAAGCTTAGTGAGTTTCTCCAAAATACCCTACACAACAAATACATATATAACATGCATACTGGGTGTGTTGGCATGTTGCCTCGATCCCAACCGCTCACCGGGTTTGTTGGCTTGCTGCCTCAACCCAATTGCTCTCCGAGTTTATTGGCATGCTGCCTCAACCCAACTATTCCCCGAGTTTATTGGCCTGCTACATCAACCCATGCAACTGCTACAATATATCGACATATAAACAATTAACAAATCAAGTAGGCACATAAATATAGGTAACTACCAATCATACAACTCACTACCGCCTACTAGACCCCTCACAACTCAATACTCTACTACCAATAAATCTTCATGAAAAGCATAACCATAACTAACTAGCCTACTAGTACTCTAACCAGCATACTACTATTGTTTCATCCTAACACATAAGGATGTAAATATATCTAACAGCTCACTACAACGCAACAACATCCTAAACACAAGGATACATAACCAAATCTAGTAGGCCGACATTGATGCCTTCGACCCATAAGTAGAGTGAGGAAAACTCACCTGAATCGAAGAACCTAGAAACACTACGATGCACCCTATTTTTTGCATTGCTTACTCCCACGAACCTTCTAACACCAAAACATGGTAGAATCTTAGTCAACAGGCTGAATCCTTCAAGTTTGACTCAAAGTCAAACTGGTCAAAAAGTTAACTGTCAACAAGTCAACTGCCCCTCACGACATGAAAAGCACAGTCTCACGTCGTGAGGCACTAAAAGACAAAATAATCAAGACTCTTTGATCCTAACGACGTGACAAACATACACCCACGTCGTATAATTTGTCTGAATGGCATTTTGATGAATAAACTCCTTAATCCATTAAGCCACTAATCCATCTTCTCTAGAAGGCTTCCTAACATCCTAAAGGCCATAAAAATCGATGCGTTAAGGCCTTGAATGTCCAATGCAAGACTTGAGCTCAAATTAAGGCATTCATGAAGAAAAAGGAGGTCAAAACTCAAGCATGAACTCAAACATCATCCAAACTTCAGATCCACTACATATAATCACCAAGGGACTCTAAGGACCCATAAAGTTGCTAAATTTATGAAGTCCCAACACTATAACTCATCTAACCATGGATAATCATGCATAAAACCTTAGGTATAGCAAAAAGAAGTCATAAAGCTTGAATCTTGGTTACTCACAAATGTCAAGAAATGCTGCTAACAGATGTAAATGAAGCTTACAAGCTGGATCTATGCTCCAAAGGTTATCCTTTCTTCTTCAAGCCACCAAAACACCACCAAAAGCTCAAAAAAAGAGGCTAGGGTTAGGGTTTTTTCCGTGTTTGAGGACGAATGAGGCTGTAAATGAACCCTAAAATGAAGTTTATGGGGTTTAAATACAAAGGAAACCCTAAAAGATCATGGGCTTGGGATACAACGCATCTCAAGTCGTGAGCGCTAGTGTATCACGTCGTGAGCTCAGTTAAATCATCATTTTCATTTAATCACTTGTCACGTCATGACCTCTCTATGGTCACGTCGTGACACCTGGTTTTACCCAAAAACCATGCATTTGACTCCTTGAAGCCCTAAACTGATTCGTTCTGGAAACTAGGCATTACAGTTTTATTAACTTGCACAAATATACAAAAGATATATCGATGTTACATAAACTTCGATATAGACAAATACACTATCATTGACATTAAAATATAAGACTTCGCATATGAATATCTTCGCAACTTATGAATTCTACATTCTCCCCTTTTATGAAGAGTATTAAAGTCTTTCATACATTTGGTAGTGTCTTCACCGCTTCCATCGACGTCTTTCTCATCTCTAAATACCAACAAACTTTCTTGTGAATCACATGTCTATCTACATAAGAATTCTTTTTTACAATTTGCAATTCTAAACAAAATGTTTGTTAAGGTTGCTGTAGAATACTTATCCTTCACGGCTGTGTAAAATAAATGCTTCTTTTGTTTTCCCTTGATCTTCTTTCCTTAAAAACAACCCCCAAAGGCTTCAAGAATATCTCCCTATCATCATACCTCTCTAAGTCTACTTCATCAATGGTAGTTTTTGGATTCTTCTCAGGTTTATTGTATGTCTTCGTTATCTCAAAATCAAATAGTCCAAGGTGTGCAAAATAGAAATCAATGTAATTCTTGAGATACGCATATCCAATTACATACACCTTCTTATTAGTCACATACTTATCATCCAACGTTTTGATCATGTATGCCAATGTGATCAGATCATTTAGGTTCATCAATGGGAAGTTAGCAATAGTGAATTCGCAAGCATTATCTGTGACAACTGGGAAATTTTTGTCATCAACCGTGATTAGAGATTTGTATAGACAAATGGTAGCATAGAGGTTTTCATATTTCGGGAAAATATAATCATACATGTTATGATTTATAAGTAAAAAAGGGGGTTAATAGGGTCAAAAATGAGTAGCCAAAAAGTCATATCACTATTAATAACAGTTAGTGTATTTGGAAAGTACACAGTAATGTGATCCTAATGATATAAATTTTGTAAAAATCTGACTTCGATTAGAAAAGTTATGATTTTATGAAAAGTAAAAATTAATTGCGTAACTAATATAACTAACATCAAAATAGTATAAAGAAATCGTTTGAGTTTTGAGTAAAGTAGTTGAAAGGAAAATCGTAGTACTTCAAGAGATAAGAACTTTGAGATGAAACAGGTCAAAAACGGAGTCCATATAAAGAAGATATGCATTTTGAAAAAAAATGTAAAATACGAGTTATAAATAAAAGTTCAAATTTGACAACGCAAACTTAAGAGAGCTCAAGGATAGTTACACGGATATATAAAGAGGGTAAGAAACAAGATTCATATAAGGAATATATATTTTTTGTAAAACATTTAGGAGAGCGCACAAAGTGCATGCCATGCACGATGTGCATACCTGACACCACGATTCATGGAGATTTGAGAGACGTGGACCACTAGAAGTGTGACACGTGGTAAGTTTTAGTTGGAGCCACGAATCATGTGCACGGCGCGCACAAGGTGCGTTGCGCGCATAAGCCCTATAAGTAGAGGCTTTCACGCCTCAATTTTCACACCTCATAAATTCATTCCATTCTCTCTTTTAAAAATATGTTTCGGCATTCTAACATCCTTCTGATAGCACGAAGCTTTAGATGTGATAGCCAAATTCTTCACGATCACGCTACTAAGGTGAGTTCACGGTCCCACTTTTATGGTTATAAAATATTTTACGGGGGAATACATGCTTATCAAAATGCTTTGTCAAAATAAATTTTATAAATATATTAGTATATTATACATATAACATGAAACAATAGGATAAATTGCCTGTAGAAACTCTGCCTAGTTTTAAGCAATGATATTATGTCTAATCATTATGCTACCCGATATACTAGGAAAGGATTATGCATAGTCGTTATGCTAGCCGTTTTCCTATGGTAACATAGTACCTAGAAATAATGATGGAAACATTTTAGGATAGACATTGTACTTAGCTGTTACTTTACCCTAAAATCCTGTTATATAATCATAATTATTGTAAATATGGTAAAAGAATATATATATATATATATATATATATATATATATATATATATATATATATATATATATATATATATATAGATATGCAATGTACTTAACAAAATGAGCTTTGATATTACCATCTTCAACATGATCTTTGATGAAATGGTATCGGAGTGCAATATGTTTTGTCTTTGAATGTTGAACTAGGTTATGACATATACGAATTGTACTCTGAGAGTCACAAAGCAAATGAAATATCTTCATGTTGATCGCATAGTCTAGCAATTAACTTTGGATCCATATCACTTGGAAAGTACATGAAGCAGCAAAAACATACTTCGCCTTCGTAGTAGATATCGACACAGTTGTTTGCTTCTTCGACTGCCAACTCACAAGTTTTCCATAAATAAATTTACAACCTCCAAAGTCTGCATCAGAATAGGCTTGTATGAAAATCTTATATTCACAGGATACCAAATTCCAAGCGTAGGATTTCAATGTAAATATCAAAAGATATTCTTTGCAGTAGTTAGATGCGGTTCCCTTGGGTTTGCTTGATTCCTTGCACAATTACACATAGAAAACATGATATTAGGTTGGCTTGCTGTTAAATACAACAAAGAACCTATCATGCTTCAATATGTCTTCAAATCCATAACAGGTTTATCCAAAGATAGACTCAAGCGTATGCCACATGCCATATGAACCTTCGCATCTGAACAATTTGTCATGCCAAATCGCTCAAGCAAATTCTTCGTGTCAGATTCTTGATTGATAAAAATGCCTTCTTTGCTCTGGCGAACGTTTAACCCAAAGAAATAGTTGATTTTACGCATCATACTCATCTCAAATTGACTGTGCATTAAATCCTCAAATTCTTTTGATAAAGCGTGGTTACTAGAACCAAAAATTATATCATCTACATAAATTTGAACAAGCATGAGATGATCCCCTACTTTCTTGCAAAATAATGTAGGATCAACCGATCTTTGCATAAATTTAGAGATTTTCAGAAAATTGGTTAACGTTGCATACCATGCCCTTGGTGCTTGTTTTAAACCATTAACTGACTTATCAAGAATATAATAATGATTAGGAAACTTATCATTCATAAAGTGAGGTGGTTGTTCAACATACATACTCTCTTCGAGTACACCATTGAGAAAAGCACATTTAGCATCCATTTGGTAAACATCAAAATTCTTGTGAGCTGCATATGCAAGAAAAAAATGCAAACAGTTTCGAGTCTTGCAACATGAGTAAATGTTTCTTCATAATCAATACATTATTGTTGACAATAACCTTTAACAACAAGTCTTGGCTTATTACGAACAACATTACCTTCCTTATCAACTTTATTTTTAAAAACCCATTTAAAAGCAACCGCATATACATCTTTTGGTTTTGGAATTAACCTCCAAACTTTATTTCTATCAAACCAGCAAGTTTTGCTTTCATACCAACAACCCAATCAAGATGTTCTAATGCAACCTTAGAAATAAAAATATTAAATATACAAAA
This sequence comes from Lactuca sativa, assembly GCF_002870075.4. Taxonomy (NCBI): domain Eukaryota; kingdom Viridiplantae; phylum Streptophyta; class Magnoliopsida; order Asterales; family Asteraceae; genus Lactuca; species Lactuca sativa. Next base: position 16,717,133 of record NC_056626.2, read on the forward strand.
CTCTTGGTGAACATTAAGAACTTCATTTCTATCTCTAACTTGTGCTCTTGTTAATACACCAGAATTAGGATTACCTAAAATTTGCTCTTTAGGATGATCACACGTCCATTTCTCCATTGGAGGATAAGATGAATCAAAATTAAGATCAGCGACCTCAAAGATTTCTTTTGCATCTGAAAAGTCTTCTGCAACAGAAAGAATAATTTGCATTACCTTGAACATCTTGTTCATCTTCAACATTCATTTGATTTATGTCTTCGACACGTGTTTGATATAGCTCCCCCTAACCACATGGATCAGCTAAATGTTGCCCCCCCTCAACAGTAGCATTCGATATCAACGGCTCCCGCTCAACTCGAGATTGTGTTTGTAGTTGATCCCCCTTAATTGGAATTGGTATTCAAGTTTGACCTCCTTCGACATGAATGCTTGGTATCGAGCTTACATATTCATCAAGTTGTCCATCAGTAATTATGGAATCATCACAATGTTTTGATGCCTCAAGGACTTGATTATCTTCGATATTCACCTCAGTATTAATGGCCTTGTCAGCAATACCAAAAATTAAGTCAAAAGTAGGCCTGAAAATTGGGTTAGGTTCAGGTTGGCGGGTCAGAAAACATAAACTCAACCAACCAATATAATATATGGGTTGGCGAGTTGGCGGGTCACGGGTTGGTGGTGTTGGTTTTTAAGCATACTACAACATCATATGGTGCACATACAACCCTAAATACCTTGGATCTATGTTTTCTATATTATACATGCAAATATGAAGTTTCCAAGATATTACCCTATACTAGCATACAAATATCATATACTTGGGCAATAAAATAAATAGAATACATACCTTGTTGTTGTTGCTTGACTCCATGAAGCTTGAGAGCCTAGTAACCCAAGTGTGACACCTCAAATGGTTCACACAACATCATGAACACTTGGAATAACCATGAGAAGAAGACACACCAAGCTCAAATTGACTAGCCCTCATATATGTATTACTTGTGTCAATTTCTTGAGCTAAAGGGGTCCTTATATAGTATGCACATTAGGGTTACACCATGTAACCTATGACTTTACCCATTCCTTATGCTCCATGGGTTTTAACCTCCATGGAGTATCCATGGACCACCACATGGGTTAAACCCAACATAAGGAATCTTGGATCATAAGCCCATATATATAAGAATGAATGATTTACACAATCAATCCTCATATATTTAATTAGTCTCTTTTGATCAATAAATTAAGTCCAAATTTATTCTTGATAAATACTAATTAAATAACATAATTTTATATTAATATATTAGAACTTATAATATATTAATATGTCATAAATGTCCTCTTCTCGCAAACGGTCTATCCAAATGTCCCGATGCCATGCAACCCAAATGGACCATGCCGAGTCGGGTCAAGTCTTACCAATTATAGTTATGGACTTAGACACTAATCCAACAGTCTCCCACTTGGATAAGTCTAAAACTATTATTGCGTATGACTTCAAACCTAACTGGAAATCGTAGCTCTCAAAAGCTGTTGTCGAACTCTGACCTTGTCGATGAACTCCGACCTTTGTTAATTACTTGTCCATTAGATAAGGGATCATATATTCCTCCATTCTAGATATCATATGGACTGAGACATGGATTATTATCATTCTCTCTGTCCATTTGTTGTTTCCCGATTTCTGATTTATGATGACTGACTGATTGAACAAATCAAATCAATCCTGGCTTAGCCAAGCACTCACATGTATCATCATTAAATCATCGAGGGGCCCACAGATATCGCTTTTATCCCGAAGGTAAAAGGAATGGATAAACTTCGACTCATATGGCTTGTTCTACTACTTGTTGAATCATACACAAAGGCACGTTTTATAACATTGAGTTACCAATGTGGTTTCGTGCAATCAATGTACAACCAACTCATAGTAACAACTCATATCTTTAGGTTTGAAGAATATAAGATATTATTGTCTTATGATCACTCGTGATAAAATCCATGAAGTGATTCAAATGAGCGCGGGTTGAATCCAATACTCAGAACTTATGAGCACTCATGAGTGTTGTAGCACAACTTTGTCCACCAACTTGGACCTCTACAAGCCAACCCATGATAGTCTTGATTCATATCTACTTCCAGCATATGACCGACTATGGATGGTTTGAATAACTTAGTCATTCTGGAAGAATAACCTAGTTATTATGGAAGTCAAACACATGCAAAGTGAAACACAAGAATAAATGAATCAAATATGGTATCAAACCCTATGAATATAAATAGACCACTTTTATTAATCACCATACTGATTACTCATTATTTATTGTTTCGGTTTTATCAACTTTATACATGAATTAAAAACACTAGTTGTCCCATGCTCCAAGCATGTACACTATGTTTTTCTAAACAATAGCTTTGTCATACACCAAGTATGCACTCTATGTTGATCTATGATCCTTACTTTGTTAACTAGATCGATTGAACATAATTTCAATGATTCTCTTTTCACACTTCCAAATCCTTGTCGTAAATGTAAGAATTCCTAACATTTATCGAAATCTGTTTAGATTTTAAACTTATATGCACTGTTCCTCTTGTAATGATTATGCACAAAGCTACAAAGACTTGGCAACAATCATTACAAAGTATTCCAATGGAGAGAAATTCCATGGAAATGATGTCTCCAATTCAAAGCGCATTGCTTTGAACATGCTTCTTGCATTAAGTTTCTTTAACCTTACACAGATTGCTTCCACCTATGAAGACAACTCTATATTCCCATTTTGACTACCACTTTTGAACAAGAGTTGCCTCTTTTCAGACTACGTCAATATGGTCCTTCCAATATTAACAGTATACTTCCAACTGTCCTTGAGCAACCAATATTTGGTAAACCTTAGATTGTCCTCGATAATTGCTTAATCACTTTAGTCATATCCAATTCTAGACATTGTTCCCCTTAATGCCCAAGGCATTTGGAAAATTCAGAAAGGATAAATATTATAGCATATGTAATCGATCTTGTACCTAAAGTAAATGGGACACGATTCATGTTGTTTCACATAAAGACATGGTTCTAGACTAGTCTTTTGCCATAATATTTTTTTTGTTTGCCATATTCTCAATATTTGACTATGAAAAGGGATGCCGTAATCATAATCGAATTTTGAGAACGCAATATATAGAATTTTCTTAAATTGAACCAATCCAACATGAAATTCATATATATATATATATATATATATATATATATATATATATATATATATATTCATTCTTGACTAAAGGTGATTAAAATCTCAATATAAGCTCTTTAGAATAATTATAAACTCAATCTAAGCTTTTTAGAATTGAAATGAAGTAATTTCCTCTCCCTTAATTATAGCAAAACAACTTTTTCAACCCCTGCAACCTTACGAATTAAAACTTTTATTTTCTATAATTAACATTGCTAACTTGCAATACTTATCATAATTATCATGTTCCCACTAACATGATGATTATTAGCATAACATTTATGCTCGCACTAGCTTTGACATGTATCCAGAAAACAGCTGGACCTCTAGAAGTCAATACTTTATTGACATTCTTACTAAAGTTTAGATTTCTGATACTAGATTGCTTTGATAAGGCTTTATCAAAATTATACACCTTATCTTAGATAGCTCACAGGTGTGTCTAAACAATTTCAGAACTATGAAAAGGGATGTCATAATCATAGTCTCAATTGTTTAGACCTTTTGCCATTTCTCATAAGTCAATGTTAGTGTGTCGGTTAACCACACACACTCGACTAACGACTTCGAGAACTGCAAATATCACAATTGCTATCTACTTAAAATCTACTTAGTGAAAGAATTTCCTCACCATCATTTTCATGAATCGTGGAGAGACCTTATGAAACTTAGATTTTATGGTGTATGTGTTCTTATCCATGTGAATTTGTCAAACCATAATCACAAGACTAGGTTAGTGAAAAATCTTAACTCATATGGATTGAACTTGTGCAATCTTAAGTTCTTGCCACCTGGCAGCTCAAGGGCCTGCCATTGCTTCCAAGTAGCTATGCAAACAATTGAGAACATGTAGAACTCAAATGTATAGCCAACTTAACTAGAATGGGCACAGAAATGTCAACACGATAGGTTATAAACCTCTAGTTGTGTGCTAGTGATGAAATACAGGTTTTATTCTTGATTACTTCTTGAAACCCTTTCAGGATCTTTTAGACTCCCACTGTCTCCTTAACCTATAAGACTTTCTTGCCAAATATTCAAGAGATAGTGTGGATTCTAATCAAGACAAACACTTAACACAATTGGCCTAAGTTGGTCTCTGTTTTATCTAAAACATCACAACTTACCAAATTCAAATGTACAAGAGTAGAAAACTTTTTACTCTTACATTTCACTAGTGTTAATAAACCTTCTTTAAGATGTGTCACTCAAGTTACATTTTTGGTGGGCTTGATCAGTGCACAAGAATGTGTACTCGATCCCTTAGTCCTTTACTTGACCCACACATCCATGTGAACAAGTAATTAGTCTTAATTTTCCAATGCTTGAAAGTTCTCATTCATCATACTATACAACTTGTATGATTCCAAGTTTCTATCCAACTGAAACTTGGGTGATGAGAATCTTTTCTTATTTGGAAAATTTAGACACTACCACAAATGAAAGAATCAAATTCATATTTCCACTCTTGCTATTAATGGAATCATATAAGCAACATTTTTTTTCCTTTTCACAAATGCCATTGTAAGGAGATTTTAAAATAAATAAAATCAATTTTTTTTCCTTTTATTTTAAAAACTTTGCGGAAAACTATCCTTACAGCGCAAAAGCACATGAAAAACTTTGTTGTTATGTATTCCTAAGCAATATATCATAACTCCTAAGCAACAGCTCAAAATTTTGATCACAGAACCATCTTCGCGATCAGAATCAACATATACTTCCTTTAAGTTTCTTCACTTTTCTTTGATTCTTAAAACATCACCATGTGAACCATTCACATCATGTAACAAGAATCTCATAATAGAAACTTAACAGAGTTAGATAGTGGACTTTACCTGAAGTAGAGTTAATGTTCTTGACTTTACCAGCCTTATGATGTTTCAGGTAAATTTAGCAGCTTCGCAACCAATGCCCTTTCCTTTTTGACAATAGAACCATATGGACCCTTTGGGAATGGTATATGGGACAATCTCAGACTTAGCCTTTCTCTTTACCATTTGGTCAACCGAGACGACTATGGCCAATCCCTTTCCATTGGGAAGAGAAGGCTTTTACTGGGTATCCAATGAAACCATTGTCAATGTCCATTGAACGTTTGGAAAGTTGATCTACTAATCAAATTTGCTTTACCAAAGCTCTAAATCATTGCTGATTCAGCAGTACCAAGCAAATAGATAAGATCATTAAGGGTCATGTCATAGTTTATTTCATAGTAGTCCCAAAGGTAACACTCCATGTGACTTAGAAAGTGATTGAACATCCAACTTTCTTAAGACTTTGATACCCAACTCTCCCGACTTGTCAATATGTGACTTCATCTCCAAGATGCAATCACACATAGACCTTGCTTGCTAATAGGGCTTGAGTGACCTTGAACTTGTGGGTAGGGAGAATAATTGGAGGAAGTGGAGGAAGTGAAGTTCCAAGAGATTTGGGAAGATCATAGATGTCTGAACTTAGACATATTTTGGGAGATATTCAAGAAAGTTGATCTAAAGTCCTTAATATGACACCCAATATGAAATATTAAGGCTAGGACCCAACAAACTATTTTATAACTTAGAAGAGGGATGCTGTAATCCAAGCTATAAAATATTTGAAGGTAGGTGAATGACAATTCACCAATTTCCACCAAGATAAACGAAATGTATTATTAGGTTTTAATTGGATTTGAAACTCCTAGATATTTTGAGATTCATTGAACTTTTCAATGACATGTTTCAATCTCGAGTGTGCCCTTCATGTTTTGTGACTGGGATGCCGAGGATCACAAAACAAGGTGTGAAGTAACCATGCAAATTACTTGGTACCCTTAAGTGTTTACCCCTCAATCGATGTGCCGGTTAACCACACACGCTCCCTCGATACTATGATAAACATTAAGTTACCCTTTGCCTACCTTGTTAAATACGAGTCAGTGTGCCGGTTAACCACACACGCTCCACTAACCGACTTAAACAAAGTGCAAAGTGTAATTTCATGGATTAGCACCTTATTCACATTTTCCTAAAGTAACTAAGATTGGGAATTATAAAAAACATTTAATTACTTTATATTTATCATTAATACTTTTAATAAAGGGAGAATTATAGTCCTTATCCTACCCCTTCGGCTAACGACCCTCCACCAGTCAAGGAAGCGGTGGGTGAGAGTGGACACCCATTAAACTGCCATTTTATAGGCAGTAACATTATACCCCCCTTATAGATCGGCTTCGTGAATGAGGCCTACTAATGGTAAGACGACTTGCTCTTATATATATATATATATATATATATATATATATATATATATATATATATATATATATATATATATTAACTTATAATATTATAAAGTATAAGGGTTGAATTTTAACTTTTAAAATTCTAAGGGATTAACTTGGAATTAAAGTATTCATGGGAAAACTTTACAAATTCCAAAACTTGAGGGCAAGTTTTGAAACTATTCAAAACTTTTCATTTCATAGCTTATGAGTTTAATGGTTCATTAAAATGAAGACTCTTCATTTTTTATGTAACCTCTTATTCTTTAATAACACTTTTAAAGAAGTGACTCTTAAACATCCATAACTTGAGGACAAGTTATAGAGTCGTAATACTATTTAATGAAAAAACTCTTCATTTTTATGTAACCTATGACACTTTTATGAGTTTTAAGATTCATAAATGTGACATTTTATGTAAGTTGAGGTCAAGTTACAAAAACACATTTTATGAACTACCTCTAGATTAATTAGGATTGAAAACAACTAAAACACAATTTTTTTTCATTAATCTAAACTAACTCATAAATCAAGGAAACATAAAACTTTTGGTAATCCATAACTTATCGAGTTAAATGCTTGTTTTATGATGAAACTTTTCATGTTCCATAACTTAAGAGTATGTTATGGAATTCTTTAAAACATTAACACCAAATTTTGTAACTCCATAAAAAAAAACTTTGAATCAAATTTTTTTAAAACCTTTTCATATCTATAACTTATGGAGGTTATAAAAAAACACTATTTAGATAAAACTTTTAAAACTAATAAAATAATCATATCATTTTATCTTTTACTAAATTTAACCTAATTCAACTCATATAGCAAATGATTCAAATTTTACAAATAACTAGTTTTTCACAAAACAAGTAATTATCTTAAAATTTAACAAACGTCATGTTTTTTTTTCCTTTTTTTCAACTTTGAAAATAAAACATTTGCATCAATATAACAGAAAACAACCCATGGCTCTGATACCACTGTTGGGTTTTAAGCATACTACAACATCCTATGGTGCACATACAACCCTAAATACCTTGGATCTATGTTTTCTCTATTATACATGCAAATATGAAGTTTCCAAGATATTACCCTATACTAGCATACAAATATCATATACTTGGGTAATAAATGTCATCTTCTCACAAACGGTCTATCCAAATGTCCCGATGCCATGCAACCCAAATGGACCATGTCGAGTCGGGTCAAGTCTTACCAATTATAGTTATGGACTTAGACACTAATCCAACAGGTTGGTTGGAAACCTAAACCTAACCTAACCCATTTAAGTATATAGGTTTGCAGGTTCACAAGTTAGTGGGTCGAACCCATCCCATATAACCTATTTAATAAATAAGCAACACATTTTCAAAAATGAGGTTTTTTCAACATAAAGTCATAAAGTGATTAAACTAATTAACATCAAAAAAAGAGGTTTTCAACATAAATTCATAAAGTCATTAACATCCAAATAAAATTGAAAAATGAAAACCTTCATACAAAGTGGACGCGTTCTTCATTCGTGACTCATGATTATCTAAAAATGACGATATGTGTTTTTATTTTTTGATTATGGCACCGCAAACGCATACTAGCCACATACGAATACTGATAACAGAAGGAATACAATGATAAGAAATATTACAAATACGGAAGGAAATCATATTTCATTAATAATTAAATACATCTATTTTTTTAATGTAATATATATATATACATATATATATATATATATATATATATATATATATATATATATATGGCGGGTTGACCCGCAAACCCAAAAAGATAACCCAACCAAACGCAAGAAATAAACAGGTTGGCGGGTCAAAAATCTCAACCCAAACCCATCTATTTCCGGGTTGGGTTAGTGTTGGGTCGAGACTTGCCACCCTTAGTCAAAAGCAACATCAAAAGTAAGCATTGGTTCAAAATTCTCATTAGAATTAGAAAGAATTGGATTTTGAGGAAAAACAGTCTCGACTCTCCTTACATAATAATCATCAAACATTAAGTTGGATGTCTCTTCAATCCTTCACGTTCTTTTATTCATCACACTATACGCCACAAAATTTTGCAAATATCCAAGAAATATTCTTTCATTGTCCTTCACTTGAAATTTGAAAGATGATCTTTCAAATTCATAATAAAACATCTACAACCAAAAACATGGAAAATTTTAACATTAAGTTTCCTTTTGTTAATAATTTTTATGGGTTGATATCAAATCTTCGATGTATGAAAGAACAATTTTGAGTAAAACACACAGTTGAATCGTCTCAGCCCAATAATATTAAGGTAGATTCGCATATGTAAGCATCATTCTTGCAGCTTCGCATAAATATTGATTTCTCCTTTCCACTACACCATTCTGTTGTGATATATAAGGAGCTGAAAGATTATGTGAGATTCCATGACTTATTAAGAATGAATCAAGAATTCAATTCTTGAATTCTGTTCCATTATCACTTCTGATTATTCAGACTGTTTTCTTCAAGCTTACTTCAATGTTTTCGATGAAATCAATCATGACTTGCACAATGTCATACTTTTATCTAAGAAATATACCCAAGTGAAATGAGAAAAATCATCGATGATCACTAAGATATATTTTTTCCCATTGAGAGAATCAATTGTTGAAGGACCACATAAATCAATATACAACAATTCCAGGGGCTCAACAATCTTTAAGTCGACGATAATTGGATACCCTTGTCGGTGTTGTTTACCTTGCTCACAAGTTGCACACAAAGAATCATTATCAAACGTTAGTACATGTAAACCTTTTAAAACAAGTTTGTTAAGATTTTTAAAATTCAAGTGAGAAGGCCTTCGATGCCAAAGCCAACTTAAATCTGAAGAAGCCTTCGACAATAGGCAAATTTATGGAAAACCAACAATAGGTTTTATGTCTAAAGTGAACATATCTTCTTTTCTCTTAGACTTCAATAACATTTCATTTGTTATTTTGTTGGAGATCACACTTCCTTCTACATCAAATAACACTTGATTTCCTGTTCCAATAACCAACTGAGATACAATTATGAGGTTATGCTTCAAATATTCGACATAAGCAACTCTTTTGATTGTAAAATTTTCATTGGTAATTTTACTGTATCCTTTGAACTTACACTTTTGATTATTTCCAAATTTCACAACACCATCATTTTCAAGTTTCCTAAAATCTCTCAAACATTCCTTCCTCCCACTCATGTGACACGAGCATCCACTATCAATATACCAATGTTCATCATATTGCTCATCACATAGTACCTGCAATCAATTAGATAGATTTAGGTACCCAAGGCTTGTTAGGTCCTTGTGAATTAGCATGAAATGCAGTGTGAAATATGGAATGATAAATCCAAGGCTTGTTGGGTCCTTGTAAATTAGCATGAAATGCATTACATGGATAGCTATACATATTTAAATTAAGATTTGTTATAAAAGGATTTTCTCATACTCATATCATTGACTGTGGTCCTCATCATACTCATGAAATTAACTATGGTCAAACCTTTTTCACAAGTAGCTATGATTAGATCAACAAAGATAGTATTTACTATAAATTCATATTCTTAATATGAACATGTAGTAAATAAATTTCAAGAAAGACCGCTTTTCTTATTAGACATCTACTAGAAGATATCTATATAGATTAGCCTACAAGTTTTCTTAATCCATGTTCTCCTAGAAAAATATGTAAGGCTTGAGATCCACTTGTGGATATAAAGGAAACATCTCAGGGTTTCAATCATCATTTTAATATAAAACCACAAGGTATGCTTTTATATCAAAATGAATAGAACATGTGTGTTTACTAAAGAACCAGTGGGAGCATAATGACATTCCTAATCTTGTATGAAGTAGACATACTTAATCATGAGAAATTACATCCTGACCATGCCAGGCCTTTTCACCTTGACACGAGATGTGTTTCTAGATGAAAGACTTAGAAATGACAAGATACATTTTTTGAATGTAAAATCTATAGAGATAGATAAAATGAATGATACAAGTTATATATATATATATATATATATATATATATATATATATATATATATATATATAGGTTCAGGTTCATTTGAGACCATTCTAATTTTGTGAGACCGTGAGACCAAATCTAAAAATAATTTTAAAATGCAAAATAAATGGAAAAAACCAAAAATTCTTTTTTTAAATGTTATTTTCGGAACTTGAATTAACTAAAAAATATATAAAAAAATATAAAAATAATAAAAATAAATAAAAAAAATCCGTTTTTTTTTTTTGAAAAATACGTGAAATATTCTAAATAGAATATTTCACTAACATATTCTAAAAAATAATTTTAAAATGCAAAATAAATGGAAAAATCTAAAAATTCTTTTTTTAAATATTATTTTCGGAACTTGAATTAACTAAAAAAAATTAAAAAAAATTAAAAAAAATTAAAAAAAATTCTATTTTTTTTTTAAAAATACGTGAAATATTCTAAATAGAATATTACACTGTACATATTCTAAAAATAATTTTAAAATGCAAAATAAATGGAAAAATCAAAAAATTCTTTTTTTAAATATTATTTTCGGAACATGAATTAACTAAAAAAAAATAAAAAAAATAAAAAATAAATAAACAAATGCGTCTCACGGTCTCACAAAATATAAGTGGTCTCAAATGAACCTAACCCTATATATATATATATATATATATATATATATATATATATATATATACAATATACATTTTTTGAATGTAAAATCTATAAAGATAGATAAAATGAATGATACAAGTTATATATATATATATATATATATATATATATATATATATATATATATATATATATATATATATATATATATATATATATATATATATGGACAATATCTTAAAAGGGATCAAGACACAAAATTCCTTTGGAGGAATCTTAACATCGTCACATGGCACTGAGTTTGAGCCAAACTCAAAAGGACCTAACTCATATGCTTGAACTAGCTGAAATGATTTATATTTGATTTGCTTGGCAAATGAATCCATCATTTAAGCCATATTATGCATAAGACCTGATGTATGATCATGCTATCAGAACATCATAATACACCAACTAAATACATGGTTAAGTCACTGGATGACTATAGGAACATTCTAAGAGTACTTTAGAAGAACTAAAAGAATGTATATAAGATAGATAGTTTATAATAAAATCTTCATGTAAAGAGCTACATAAGATTCTGATTTCTAAAAAAAAATATAGATAATTATGAATTATAATTGAATTATGACTTTAATATGGAATTAAGAGTGAGTTTAGTTGGAATGAGGTCCAAACAAAACATAATGATACAATCTACTACAAAATAAGAATACAATACTTTAGAAGTTGAAATTAAATATGATTGGATGAATGAGTTCATTGACAAACTAAGATGATTTTTGTTATTTAAGGATCACATAGAAATCTTTGTGACTTCGAGAGTATACTTAATCAAGCTAAGAAACTCTATGTCACGAAAGAACACCACTCATATTCTCCAAGATATTTAACTATACCTAGAATAAAGTCAAACATGGAGATGATAGTATTCATAGAATTCACATGAATTAAATTTAGTCAAACCATTAATAAAGTCTTTCTTTAGAGCTAAGTATAAATGGTCACATTTCAACTATAAGGCTTTATTATTTTAGAAATGGGATTTTAATTTGGATTTAGTATTTGGATATTGGAACAATGTAATAACAACTATTATATAATCTTTTGATATGCGAGGATATGATCATAACATCAATAGTTGTGTTCTATATTAACATGATCCATGAACAATATTATTATTCTAAAAGTTCGTAATCGGTTATAATTATGGGAGAAATTATGAAGTAAGACTGCTATAAATTGGAATGGTTAGATTTCACTAGATGAAAGTTGGCAAATGGTTGTAACCAAGTTTCGTAGGTACTTGTCAGAGAACTAGTATTGAACTGACCTGCATCAAGATCACCTCATGGATCGCTATCATGAATGATACTTGATTAAAAGGTATTATCTTTGTATCCTTAACACTTGAAATACATAATTGGACTTAAGTGTAAGGAGTGTTATGCTTTGATATAGTCAAATGTTGGTCGGAACCGGACAGTTATAAAAGTCATTTTCAGGTATAGTGTGAACTATGCAAGAGGTTTATGTAATCAAGATGGGATTTGTTCCTCATATGTGTTGAGGGTTAGACATCTAAGACGCCTTACCAAAAATTGAACACCATATGGGATTTATTGTGATCCGTATTTCATGTTCAACATGATGTCTGTGACAAACGGATAACTGAGTAATTGAGCATTGATAGAATGACACAAATTCATATGTTGTTGGGCGTAGTGAAATATTGCTAGACGTTCACCAATGTCTATACCAGTCTAATATAAGTCTTGCGCAAGCGGGATATTAAAAGATCTTGTATGCCCAATAGTCATATTAAAATGATATTGTTAATTAACATATGATACTAATGAGTCACAATAACAACAATTTGATACAATTGATTATTTACTAGAAATTAATTTTAATAAATATTCAATAAACTTTTATAATTAATTGAAAATTATTTATTTCTTGGAAATAATAATTTTCGTCAGCATATAACATAATATATCATATGATATGATTTAGTAAGTCATGTACATTATTTTGGACTAGAAAAACTTTTGTCTTTTAGCCAAAAGTCAGTTTATATTTTATAAAATAAGTTTACAAAATTTATAAACTTTTGTCTTCTTTTATATCTGTATAAGAAAGAATAAAAGAAGCATGGCCTTTTGGTTTGTTTAATCAAAAGCATGGCTAATCCTTAAAGGCATGAGTGACAAGTTCCTTTTATGACATGAGTGCTTAATTGGCTTTAAGAAAGTGCATGAAAGACTTTCATTTTTGACATTTTTACATGCCAAAACCGTGAGTATGCTTGACATACTCATTCTCTCTTGTTTTTTCTTTTACACTTGAAAGAAGACTTGCATTTTTCTCTTTTTAAGTTCATACTTTGCTTATGAACTTAAAGCTTAAGAGTTTTAAAAGTTTTACAAGATTATCATCTTAAATCAAGTTAAATTCTTGTCGGTGTCTCCAAGGTTTCCACATTCTCGATCAACTTTCATGCCTCTTAATATAACCTAAAGAACTACAAAAGTTGTTATTTCTTCATTTTCTAATTTGGTTGTGCTTTTATATTTACATTACTTTAAAGATGATCATTGGTGTGTATAATTTGTTATGTTATTTTCAAAAAACATAAGTCTTCAATTTGCCATTTTACTGGTTTATAAAACTAATTTCGAAATAAAACCCAACAGTTATTGAACCAATTATATATGAATAGTGTTAAGTTGCATTTCAACTTTCACGCACCATTTTTCTAGGGTGATAATTCTCGATTCAACCCGTAACCCGACACTAACCCAACATGAAAATAAACGGGTTTAGATTTGATTATTCTGACCCCTCAACCCGCTAACTCGCCAACCCATTTATTTTATGGGTTGAGTTAGGTTACACGTTTGGGTTCGCGGGTAAACCTACCAACTCAACTATATCTATTATATTTAAAAACAAATAAAAATAAAAAAATATTTATGAATTAATAACATGTAGTCAATATACGACATCAAAAACCTCTTTTTTTTCAAATATGTTATTAACTTATTATGTTAGATTTATGTGGGGTTGTTCATTTCATTATAGTCAATGTTGAATGTTAATTATTAATTAATTTAGAGACGTGTATAATTCGTATAAATTTAACATGTGAAAAGTCACGCAAAAATAACTCGTCGACTATTTGACCTGAAATTGACCCACTGACCCGCGAACCCATATACTTAAACTAGTTATGTAGATCGGGTTGGATTAATGTTTCCAACCCACCAAACCGTGACCTGCCAACCCACCAACTCATATATTATATAGGTTGGGTTGGATCAATATAGTCTGACCCACCAACCCATCAACCTGAATCCAACCTAATTGTTGGCCTACTTTTTTCACATTTTTTATATCATTTTGCATATTTCATTATACATATTTGCTTCATAATCATGCATTGCATCGTATGTAGGGATGGAAATTTGGTCTGGAAACTCGAACTGAACCAAATTAGACCCAGATAAGCAATTCAATTCGGTTTTCGAGTATCTATATTAGGCTTATTCGATTCTCGGGTTATTCGGTCCAGGTTTCCCAGATAAGGGCTTATCTGGTTGTAAATACCCGACCCGAAATTAAAAGGTCATTTTTTAATCGTATTTTTCTTGCTACACCGAATGACCTACATTCAGTCGGTTCGATCGTGTTTTTCCTTATCTCTCCTTTTGTGATCGAGTCGTGCATTCAAAACAGAAAAAAAAACTATTGCATCGTATTATCGAAGTCGACTTCCTACTCAATCGTACTACACAAATTTTAACTTTTTTTTTTGAACTTTTGAAACAATTATGTTTACTTTACATTATTTTTTATTAACAAATTTATTTCTTTAAAAGATTTGTTATGAAATCATAAGCTAGAAAAAGTCATAAAAAATACAATGTTTATAATCATATTGTAAATTGTAAATGTTATTCGGGTTATAGAATCTTAATACGGTTTATTTGGTTCTTTTCAATTATCTTAGGTCCTTAATCATCTTGTACAATTTGGGTTCGGGTCGGTTCGGTCCGGTTCCGACCCAAATAGCATCCCTATTCATATGTATGGATTATACTTTAAATTTTGTTTGTTACTTGTGAAAATGGTCAAATCTTATTTCTGTTTTGTTTATCTTCACCAAACTCTTTGTTTCGTTATGTCCTACCTACCAAAATATATTCTTAGACCACTCTTATCCCGTTTAATTTTACATAAACTATCTAACAACTAATCAGAGTTGTCAAAAAAAACTTATTGATCCTTTAACGAAGTACATAAGCCGGTGGATTAAGAAAAGGACAAATTTTAAATTTAATGACTTTTTAGAAAAATAGGGAGAACGAATCCTAAGATGATGTAATCGGATCAGGACTAAAAGACAATAATATAGTTTAAAAAAAGCAATCATGGTTTAATTAAATTTATTAATTTTGGATTTATTATTGTTAATTGAACGACATGACCAACATCGACACCTAACGTCGTTACCAACAAAATTAAAATTTTCAATTTCACCCCTTTTACTTATCTCACACATCATTATTAATCCTTTACTTATACGACATTTTCGTTTTTGGCTTTCTTTATTAGAAATTCAATATGAGAAAAATAGTCTAGAGTCCAATTAGTATTTTGGTTGTAGGATAACAATTTTTTCTGTGTATACTATTTTGCAAAAATGAATGTAGGTAAATATCAATTTGAATGATTCGAAAACAGAAGTACTTACTTGAACTTTAGGAAAACATGAAGGGGTATAAGTGAAAGTATACTAAAAAAAGCCAACAGCCTTTTCCTTGCTGGTAATCTTCTTCCTTCCATTATTATCTATCCGCGGTCCTCCATTGATGATCTTCGTGAAGCTCATGGTGTGACTGACACAGACAGGTCCTTCAACCCTCATCCTTCTGCAACCCTCTTGTCTGGACGTATTTTGTTGTCCTTACCCACGTCCTATTCTTGTCAATTTCTCCCTCAATTCCATCCCCCTTTTCCAATATTCCCCCGCCCCACCACCACCACCACCACCATCACCATCACCATCTCCACCACTTCAATCATGCTTCAGTCTCTTCTCCTTCAACACCCTCTCACCACCACTAATGTTAGCAGCCCTAATTCCTCACCAGTCACAGTCAACGCCTCCACTATGAACACAAACACCTCTAAACGAGCCATCAACGAAGGAAACAACGACGTTGATGATGATCCTTCGTCTCACCACCATAAACGACGGAACCTCGAAGATAAACCGGAGGAGCATGAGGACCAGTCGATCCTCGTTGAAGCGGAATCATCTGGTTTAAGACTTTTAGGGTTGTTGCTACAGTGCGCCGAGTGCGTAGCGGTTGATAACCTAGACCACGCGAATAATCTTTTACCGGAAATATCGGAATTGTCTTCTCCGTTTGGTTCTTCGCCGGAACGTGTAGCGGCGTACTTCGCCGAAGCGTTACAGGCGAGAATTATCAGTTCTTACCTCGGAACCTATACGCCTCTCAGCATCAAAAGATTAGCCCTAGTTCAAAGCCAGAAGATCTGCAACGCTCTTCAGTCCTACAATTCGATAAGTCCTTTCATCAAATTCTCCCATTTCACAGCGAATCAAGCGATTTTCCAAGCGCTAGAAGGTGAAGATGGCGTCCATATCATCGATCTCGACATAATGCAAGGTCTCCAATGGCCTGGATTGTTCCACATCCTTGCCTCTCGACCTCGCAAAATCAAATCTCTTAGAATCACAGGCGTCGGATCTTCCATTGAACTTCTCGAAGCCACCGGCCGCCGTCTCCATGACTTTGCAAACTCTCTCGGCCTCCCCTTCGAATTCACCCCTCTCGAAGGAAAAATCGGAAACATCAATTCGGATCTCACGACTCAACTAGGCGTCAGACCCGGTGAAACGATGGTCGTCCACTGGATGCACCACTGTCTCTACGACGTCACAGGCAGCGACTTCGGTACCTTACGACTATTAGCCTTACTAAAACCTAAACTCATCACAATCGTCGAACAAGATCTGAGCCACGGCGGCAGTTTTCTAGGGCGGTTCGTTGAAGCGTTGCATTACTACTCCGCCTTGTTCGACGCTCTAGGCGACGGACTGGAGTCCGAAAACGTCGAACGGCACACGGTGGAGCAACAGCTGTTTGGATGTGAAATAAAAAACATCGTCGCCGTCGGCGGGCCAAAGAGGACCGGCGAGGTGAAGGTGGAGAGATGGGGGGAAGAATTGGTTCGGGTCGGATTTAAACCCGTTTCATTAGCGGGTAACCCGGCAGCACAAGCGAGTTTATTACTGGGAATGTTTCCGTGGAAAGGGTACACGTTAGTAGAGGAGAACGGTTGTTTGAAATTAGGTTGGAAAGATTTGTCGTTGTTGACTGCCTCTGCATGGCAGCCGTCCGATTTTCAATGAAGTCAACGATGGAGTTGGATCAACGGTGGAGATTGAAACACTTTGAAATAATAATAAATTCCAAAAATGTAAAAAGATGCTTTAATTTTTTTATATATATATTAATAAAAAAATCGTTCTTTGATTGTGGATAATAATACAAAGCAAATTTTGAGATTACTTTTTGTCTTCAATATTCTCATGAATATGGTCATTGGTTCCTCGAAACTATTCGTGGTATGGATAAGAAAAGGGCAAAGTGGAATATATTATCTTTTCAGCTTGCTATTAATATATTTACCGCCCTTTTTTTAATAAACCCGTGTAGTACACGGGTCTTACACCTAGTATAAATTAAAAAAGAACGGGAGGAGCAAAAATATGGAAGCAATAATTTATATGGAATTAATTATAGAGATATAATTTATAACTAGATTATGACCCGCATAAAACGCGGGGGACATATAAAAAAATACATATAAAAGTATAAAAAATTGACACAATAATTAAAAAAAGTAACAGAAATAGAATTTGTTTTATCGGTAACAATGAAAAAAACAATGAAATGCTTGAATATCTATAACCGATGAAGGATTTTTTTGTAAACAACGTTTTTTGTTTTATTAGTTGGACGACCTTGTCACATATGAGTACCTTCAATACGATATCTTTTTAATTTATACTCTTCTTAGGTTCGGAAACTAATGTCAGTTGTCTTTTTTCTTTCTTGTTGATGTATCAATTAATGCAATACAAATTGGTGCTACATTTGGAGTTTTTAGTGCTATTAGTCGATTTGTTAATCATCTTCCAGTAAATTAATGTTTTTTTTCAAAAAAAATATACAACTTTTTATATTTTCTTCGAGTTAATGTTTTATTGATTTGTATTAATAATAATATGATTGATGTAGGAGGGTCCTCAAACACTTGTGGGAATTACATTTGACTCATTGCAACATGTATTTTTTTTTAAATAACCTTTCAAAAAGAATTATTACTTCAAGCTCTTTTGCATTTTTTATTGCAACCATTGATTTTCTTAGTTCTAGACATATATGATGTTTACACTCCTCTCCCCTCTGATGTTATTGTTCAACTTTCTAAGATGATGAAGTTACCAAAGACTGGTGCTGACGATCATTGGACGTTAGCAAATAACATGAATGATTTTTCAAGAATCCTGTAAGTAAATCTATTTCTAACTCAAGTTACGACAACACCCTTGTGTTTGTTTGTCGCGTGTTTATCATAACATTTATTAAGGGGTATTAGTATCAATTTATACATATCTCCAAATATAAGTCAATTTTAATCAAGGGGCAAAATATTCATTTTTCTTGAGTTGGCAAAAAACTTTAACCTGGAGAACACAAGTGTAACCTATATGAAAACTGTCAAATGTCCTCTAGAATCTAAAATGTTATAAGTTGTCTTTGTAGTTGAATTATCTATTATTTTTCATTTCCATTTAAGTTCTTTTTGGGATTAAACAAAAGGAAAAACAACATAATTTCGTTATATGAAAAAAAAAATTCGGAGTACAAGGCTACAATTGGTATAAAACCCTAAAATGATAGCTCATTGGCCTAACTCATCTAATTTTGTATCATACACTAAAAGAAAAAATAAAAGAATAAACAAACAGTTGCAATGAAAACCTTGTTGTACCAATAAGTTGGCTTAAAACTCAACAAATTTTGAATATAGGAAGAGTCTACTATTCAAAAATGAAATCAGAAACTATAATAAGGAGTCAGTTCGTGTAGATGTGCAACCCATAATCAAACCCAACCGTCTGAGTATACATGAAGGGCTAATTTTCTCATGGAGAGCATGACAACATCACCGATGAGAAATTCATTTGGTGGCAAGTTAAAAAGATTTTTGAATGCCAAATTCCAATGAGGTGACTTCATATTGAGTTGTCAAGAAGATAGAATAATTCGTATAGATGTGGAATCCATAATCAATACTCCTATAATGCAAAAGTTAAAAGATTTTACAAAAAAATGAAAACAAAACGCCCTAAAAAAGAAGTGAAAAGGGTCATTTACCAAACTTTAGATGGCTGCAAAAAAGAAACGCTATTTGTTCATACTTACTTCACACATACATCATTTTAATAATGCAAATGTCAATTTACCTATAAGGAAATTAAAAATAAATAAATAAGCCAAACCTGAGATCCTTTTTGACAACATATGCATCCGACGTAACTATATTGGATCTTGGAAAGCAAATATATTGGTTAATGCAAGTGAAGGATATGGAATTGATTTTCCAACATCCATTTTTGGGTAACATCCACTTTCATATCCCTTTTACACATACTTCGGCTCTCATCATGTGCGATTATTGCTTCTGTTAAAAAATACAAAGTTATACAACCATATAAATCAGATAAGAATTGCACTTTTAGAAAGCATGTATATTATGGAATAAGGTTAGAACACATTTGGTCTTCAAATGTAAGAATCTTAAGAATGGCCTAACTACAAAGATTCCCAAGTATAGTGTCTCACGGTTGGTTTTTTATTCCAGTGAAGGGGATTGTATCACATTACCTCGATGGTATATTATCTAAGAAAGTAAGAAATAAGGCCAAATGAAACTTGATGGCAAAACACCATTCTTTCGTTGGTTATACTGAAAAATATATAAATTTTTTAAATTCTTAGAAGT
This sequence comes from Lactuca sativa, assembly GCF_002870075.4. Lineage (NCBI taxonomy): Eukaryota > Viridiplantae > Streptophyta > Magnoliopsida > Asterales > Asteraceae > Lactuca > Lactuca sativa. The sequence continues at coordinate 16,737,387 of NC_056626.2, forward strand.
GGATATATTTTGTTTTGACAATCAACATTCTATACATAAAAATCCCAAATCTTTCCGATGATAAACTTTGATAGTACACGGTCATTACAATTTTTTTTGTCTCAATAGCTTAAGCATCTAATAGAGGCTTAAGGATATGAATATAAACTAAAGAACTACACACAATACATACCTAATAACCTCGAACTAAAGAACTACACACAATACATACCTAATAACCTCAAGTGCTCCAGAGCTTCAAATATTTTTCTCACACTTCTTCTCTCAATTTTTACATATTGACGACATGTCTCCAATTGGTTGAAGCGCTTTAATATTTATGAAATTGTTCATAATCTGTAATGATAACATAATACTTTTTAATATTAATCAAAATATAAATTCTATTCGAGTACCTAAAAAACTACATTACGGTGTCCCTGCTTTACAGTATTAGAAAAATAAATAAAAAAATTCATACATTTTTTTGCAACTTTTTCATAAATTGCATGAAAAGATCTATCAATCTTTTTCTGGTCAAGGATTTAATCTCTCTCATCATACCAAAATCATAGTATATTAATGATTCATGATTCATTATTCATCCGAGCCAATTGTAAGGTTTCTAAGATGAATATCAACATGAAAAAAACTGGTTGGTATCTACATAAAATAGGGAAAATATATTAAAAATTCAATAAAAAATAAAAGCATTCTTTATTTTTTTTAATGAGCGTGTTCATCTGAGTGTTGGGTGTCTTATTTTGGAAGTTTTTCGATACTATTTATTAGTCCAAAAAGAAAAGTTTCATTTTATTTTAGAGTCAAAATTATAAAATTATTGACCACTTCTATTTTTTATGATCATACAGATAAATATTGACCACTTTTTTATATTATTTTACAAACTACTCAATCAATCTGAACTCTGGATAACTCACATAATATCTTTTGATGACAACTTCTTTATATATTCTATCGTTTTCTACAACTAAAAGCAAATAAAAAAATATATATATAATTAACTATCATGTTACTTGCTCCATCACTAACAAAAAAAAATCTAGCAAGAAACATATTTGAAGATTGAATTGCTACATGATGCAAATCGACTCATTTTTTATTCCTTTTTTTGTTTATCTTCATCTGCTGATACCATAAAAAATGGTATTTGCAAAATGGTGTTAGATGTTCGAGGTACTAAGTGAATGCCAGTTGATATCAAGAACAAATATCATAATTGTGTTCAACAAAAACCCAAAATCAACATCAAGATAGCCTTGAAGAAAAAAGTAAGCACACAGAAACTATATATATATATATATAGAAAATGGTGAAAAAAATGAAGGAAAAGAAGAAAACAGTAACAAAAATAGTATAAAATGCAAAGCAATAGGTTGGAGTGATGTAGAAAACAAACCTATGAATAAATAAAAAAGACGAACGCGTTAATTGTGTGTATGTCGTCTTTCTAGTTTCTGCAACAGATAGAAAGAGGGAGGCGAAGAAGGAGCGGCGATTCTCTTAATTCCTGAAAGCAAGGGTAGAAATTAGGTTTTTTTCATCAAAATTTAGAAATAAACACCAGAAATCGAAACATAACAAATCAATTATAAGTCGTTGTACGGAGAAACAAATAACTGAGTGGGAGAAGGAGAGCCCTAAGGTGAAATGCAAGAAATATGAAGAAAGGGAAAGAGACGAAATAGATTAGTGCTTGTGGTTGTGATCATAAGATGAAAGGGATTTAAGGTTACATAAGAAGGAATCAAAGAGATAAGATTGTGGATTGTTTGCGCATAGAGACATGGCAAGAAAAATTGTATCTAGATTCGAGGTCGTAGAAGGGAGAATCGATAGAATCGCTATGAAAGAAGATGTACGCAACATTGAAATTAGTGGAAGAATCTTTATTATGTAACTTTCAGCACCATTGATCTTCATATTTTATTCCCTGCAATAAATTGAAATGAAAATAATGACTGTGTTCGTGATTTTCAAACCAGAACAAAAGAAACGGGTAATGAGGGGTGGGGTTGACCAAATGATGATGTTATTAATAAATTTTCTAATTTTAAAAATAATTTTATTTTTGGTGACATTTAATTGTCATTAATAGATTTCCTAATTTTAAAAATAATTTTATTTTTGGTGAGATTTAAATGTCATTAATAGATTTCCTAATTTTAAAAATAATTTTATTTTTGGTTAGATTTAATTATAATTAATAGATTTCCTAATGTTAAAAGTAATTGTCATTAATAGATTTCATAAAATTGGTGGAACAAAAAAAAAAGATTGAGCAAATGATGATGTCAGCATAACCATCTAACGGTAGAAAATATATAAATGGAACACAATCAATGACCCTGATTATTGAAAATGATGTCACAAAGTTTCTGGATGACTCACATAATATCTTTTGATGACAACTTCTTTATATATTTTATCGTTTTCTACAACTAAAAGCAAATAAAAAAAAGATATATTTAACTATCATGTTACTTGCTCCATCACTAACAAAAAAAATCTAGCAAGAAACATATTTGAAGATTGAATTGCTACCTGATGCAAATTGACTCATTTTTTATTCCTTTTTTTTTGTTTATCTTCATCTGCTGATACCATAAAAAATGGTATTTGCAAGATGGTGTTAGATGTTCGAGGTACTAAGTGAATGCCAGTTGACATCAAGAACACATATCATAATTGTGTTCAACAAAAACCCAAAATCAATATCAAGATAGCCTCGAAGAAAAAAGTAAGCACACAGATACTATATATATATATATATATATATATATATATATATATATATATATATATATATATATATATATATATATATATATATATATATATATATATATATATATATAGAAAATGGTGAAAAAAAATGAGGGAAAAGAAGAAACAGTAACAAAAATAGTATAAAATGCAAAGCAATAGGTTGGAGTGATGTAGAAAACAAACCTATGAATAAATAAAAAAAACGAACGCATTAATTGTGTGTGTATGTCGTCTTTCTAGTTTCTGCAACAGATAGAAAGAGGGAGGCGAAGAAGGAGCGGCGATTCCCTTAATTCCTGAAAGCAATGGTAGAAATTAGGTTTTTTTTTATCAAAATTTAGAAATAAACACCAGAAATCGAAACATAACAAATCAATTATAAGTCGTTGTGCGGAGAAACAAATAACTGAGTGGAAGAAGGAGATCCCTAAGGTGAAACGCAAGAAATATGAAGAAAGGGAAAGAGACGAAATAGATTAATGCTTGCGGTTGTGATCATAAGATGAAAGGGATTTGAGGTTACATAAAGGAGGAATCAAAGAGATAAGATTGTGGATTGTTTGCGCATATAGACATGGCAAGAAAAATTGTATCTAGATTCGAGGTCGTAGAAGGGAGAATCGATAGAATCGCTATGAAAGAAGATGTACGCAACATTGAAATTAGTGGAAGAATCTTTATTATGTAACTTCCAGCACCATTGATCTTCATATTTTCTTCCCTGCAATAAATTGAAAAGAAAATAATGACTGTGTTCGTGATTTTCAAACCAGAACAAAAGAAACGGGTAATGAGGGGTGGGGTTGACCAAATGATGATGTTATTAATAAATTTTCTAATTTTAAAAATAATTTTATTTTTGGTGACATTTAATTGTCATTAATAGATTTCCTAATTTTAAAAATAATTTTATTTTTGGTGAGATTTAAATGTCATTAATAGATTTCCTAATTTTAAAAATAATTTTATTTTTGGTTAGATTTAATTGTAATTAATAGATTTCCTAATGTTAAAAGTAATTGTCATTAATAGATTTCATAAAATTGGTGGAACAAAAAAAAAAAGATTGAGCAAATGATGATGTCAGCATAACCATCTAACGGTAGAAAATATATAAATGGAACACAATCAATGACCCTGATTATTGAAAATGATGTCACAAAGTTTCTGGATGACTCACATAATATCTTTTGATGACAACTTTTTTTATATATATTCTATCGTTTTCTACAACAAAAAGCAAATAAAAAAAAGATATATTTAACTATCATGTTACTTGCTCCATCATTAACAAAAAAAATCTAGCAAGAAACATATTTGAAGATTGAATTGCTACCTGATGCAAATCGACTCATTTTTTATTCCTTTTTTTGTTTATCTTCATCTGCTGATACCATAAAAATGGTATTTGCAAGATGGTGTTAGATGTTCGAGGTACTAAGTGAATGCCGGTTGACATCAAGAACACATATCATAATTGTGTTCAACAAAAACCCAAAATCAACATCAAGATAGGCTCGAAGAAAAAAGTAAGCACACAGAAACTATATATATATATATATATATATATATATATATATATATATATATATATATATATATATATAGAAAATGGTGAAAAAAAATGAGGGAAAAGAAGAAAACAGTAACAAAAATAGTATAAAATGCAAAGCAATAGGTTGGAGTGATGTAGAAAACAAGTCTATGAATAAATAAAAAAGACGAACGCGTTAATTGTGTGTGTATGTCGTCTTTCTAGTTTCTGCAACAGATAGAAAGAGGGAGGCGAAGAAGGAGCGGCAATTCCCTTAATCCCTGAAAGCAAGGGTAGAAATTAGGTTTTTTTTCTCAAAATTTAGAAATAAACACCAGAAATCGAAACATAACAAATCAATTATAAGTCGTTGTGCGGAGAAACAAATAACTGAGTGGAAGAAGGAGATCCCTAAGGTGAAACGCAAGAAATATGAAGAAAGGGAAAGAGACGAAATAGATTAGTGCTTGCGGTTGTGATCATAAGATGAAAGGGATTTGAGGTTAGATAAAGGAGGAATCAAAGAGATAAGATTGTGGATTGTTTGCGCATAGAGACATGACAAGAAAAATTGTATCTGGATTCGAGGTCGTAGAAGGGAGAATCGATAGAATCGCTATGAAAGAAGATGTACGCAACATTGAAATTAGTGGAAGAATCTTTATTATGTAACTTCCAGCACCATTGATCTTCATATTTTCTTCCCTGCAATAAATTGAAAAGAAAATAATGACTGTGTTCGTGATTTTCAAACCAGAACAAAAGAAACGGGTAATGAGGGGTGGGGTTGACCAAATGATGATGTCATTAATAAATTTTCTAATTTTAAAAATAATTTTATTTTTGGTGAGATTTAATTGTCATTAATAGATTTCCTAATTTTAAAAATAATTTTATTTTTGGTGAGATTTAAATGTCATTAATAGATTTCCTAATTTTAAAAATAATTTTATTTTTGGTTAGATTTAATTGTAATTAGTAGATTTCCTAATGTTAAAAGTAATTGTCATTAATAGATTTCATAAAATTGGTGGAACAAAAAAAAAAGATTGACCAAATGATGATGTCAGCATAACCATCTAACGGTAGAAAATATATGAATGAAACACAATCAATGACCCTGATTATTGAAAATGATGTCACAAAGTTTCTCTTTTAATAATATTTAAAGATTTGTTTGGATCTATTTATAATTTGAATCTACAGCTAATTAAGGAGATAAATACAGGATAATGATAATAACAATTTCACATATGGGTTTGAATATGTATCGATAATGTGGAGGTGGCAGCTTATATCTTAATATGTTTCTGCAAAATGGACGATCCAGAGAGAAGACCAATCTTGGATATTAAGTAATGAGCCAGTGATTCAGAGAGGTTTGGTAATGCATTGGCTAACTGGTCATCACATGCGATATGTTGAAACTCGAAGAGTTCCTTGTTAAGCTTTTTCTCGTACATAGTGGAAATCCAAGGCAAGGTGTGCGTGAAAGAAAAATTGGATTTGCAGAGTACGAAGTTGCACTCAAATTGTCACAATAAATAGAGGAGGTTGTATTTGATGAGAAACCATGCTCACTAAGAAGTGAGATATTCCATTGGACCTCAGTGTAGGGATGAGCATCGAAACAGGGTACTCGCTTTCAGAATCAAAACTAACTCGGAATTGTTGGTTCCAGATTCGAAATTGCCTTAAGTAGTTCTAGTTCTAGTTCTTATTTTTACGGAATTGCTACCCGTTGGGTACCCGCTAGAATTTTAGAATTTTAAGTAATTTTTTTAAACCTTTAAATATCAATGAGTAATTTTCACTTTGAATTTAAACTATTCGGTTTCAAAATGAATTTGTAGATAGTGGACATAATGTACTATTATGTTCAAGCTAGATTTTAAATCATAAAATATGACAAAATTGCAAAAATGGTCCCTGTGGTTTGCAAAATTCTACAGTTTTAGTTCAAAACGAAATGTTGGTGCACCACTAGTCCGAAATTGGATATTTCTATTGTTTTTTGTCCCTATCAACATAAAAAGACTATTATACCCTTATATATATATTAATTTTGTTTTTATATTTAATCAAATGTTTTTCTTTAATTAAAATTGAGAAAAATCTCTCTCTCTCTCTCCCTCTCTCTCTCTCTCCAGATAAAAACCCATCAACCGGTTCTAAACTCTCTTTCACGATTCCTTTCCTCTGTTCCTCACCAAAAACCCATCAACACCAGCACCATCATCACCTTTGACATTCACCTTCATCGTCCTGTCACCATTAGAACCTAATTCCACATTGCTCACCAAGAAAAACAAATTTTTTTTTATCAAGAACAACATCAGCATACTCTAAACCTCCGATTGCTGTTATAAGATACAAATACTTAAAGAAAGAGAAATGGCCAATTATATATCAATGAGCTCCTTCATCGTCTTTAGATCCCCTTATTCTTCAATTTCATCAGCATTAACTTCATTTCGCACAAACACCTCATCAGAAACCCTAATTTCATCGTCCGATTCTGGAGTCTCTTGGTGAATCCCAATCACTGATTCATATTCGAATGGGAGAAAATTTCCTCAATGGGTCGATTCCAAAAGGGATTTTCAGTTTGCCTCATCTCTCACAGGTTGAACTTCAGAACAATCTTCTATCTGGTGAATTCCCGATGACAGATTATGTTTCAACGAATCTCAATCAATTTTCTGGTGTGTAGAAGCTTTTACTCGATGGTAACAAGTTTAACGGCAACATTCCCGACGAAATAGGCAAACTACAGCAACTATCCAAGATCGATTTCAGCCACAACAGTTTATCCAACGAAATCGCTCCTGAAACTAGCCAATGTAAACTTTTAACATATATCGATCTCAGCCGTAACCAGATCTCCGGCGAAATCCCAACAGAAATCACAGGCATGCACATTCTAAATTACTTTAACGTCTCTCCTAATCATCTCATCAGAAGTATTCCAACATCCGCAACGTCAATACAAAGCTTAACATCCGTCGATTTCTCCTACAACAACCTCTCTGGTCTTGTCCCCGGCACCAATCAGTTCATTTACTTCAATTACACTTCATTTTTGGCTAACGCGGATCTCTATGGACCATATTTAGGAGAGGGTGGTGTTGGGTAAGGGTTTGATAAGAGTGTAGATGGCCGGAAACTGGGATGACGATCTTAGGTTTCCAATTCCAAATCTAAGAACTGTTTCATATTAGGTTAATTTGAGAGAGAGAGAGAGAGGATGTTTATTAATAATAATACATTAAATTAAATACAAAAAAATGTATCAGAAGGGCATATTCGTCATTTCAGGTTGGGTCTTGACTAAAAACACACAAAAATGTTAACTAAAGGGACCAAAACCACACAAGATATCTAAAATTGGACTAGTGGTGCACCAACATTTCGTATTGGACCAAAACTACAATTTTTTTGGGTATTTTAGCTATGGATTTCAGTTGTTTGAAATTTTTATATCAAAAGTGTAAATTTAAGATACATGAAATTAGTGGAGTTTATTTATAGCTTTTAAGAACTTTGTACATATTTTTTTCATCATGTTATTCAAGTTGCTGATATTTTCTAATCCTCATTTCTAATACATAGCGAATTACGTATTGATGTTATTGAAAACTTTCTTGTAAGATTTGTTAATATAATTAAAGTGACCCTTTGAGATATATGAGTTTGGTGGTTTCCGAGATTATTGTCCATCCGAACTAGTGAAGATTTCGAGAACGAGGAATGTCTGAAGTTAGAGAATGACATAAAAGGATTCAAGACTTGTACTTTTTGTCTTGCTATATTTGTCGTATTTTATGTAATAGTTTTATGAGACAAGATCAACCGCAACACATTGTCAGACGGTTGATCTGCGGTCCACGTTTAGTAATTGTGTCTCTTGTTGTCCTTTAGCTCTTTAGCCACTATAAATAGGAGCATACCACATCTTGCAACAACACATATTTATTAATAAAATCACATCTATCATGCTCGTATTCCATTATTCTGCTTGTTCATTATATTTACTTTATTTTGACATTGCACTGAATATTTGATTGTTGTTCTTCATTATTCAAGGTTTGACTGGTTTTACCATACTTGACTGAGAATCTGTTATATGCTTCCATTGTTGTGATTAAATCAAGGTTTAAGTATTCAAACCTTGTCCAAATTTATCCTTTAGATAACTTTTGTTCTTTCAATTGGTATCAGAGCATGAGTGGTTGTCCTTTAAATCCAAAAGATCAGATTATCATTGATTAAGAATACCTAGGGTTCTTAATCTCTAACACCCAGAAATTTCAAACCAATTTAAACTTTTAAAAACATATCAAGTGCGTCAAATCATTACAACTTTGTTTTCAAAATATTATTTATCAAAGTATATCCCAGAAACATAAACAAAAAGTGAGGAGCTATACGATCATGCCTTCGCCTTGCCGCGATCCCCTGATGTACATGAAACAATAAACTGAGAACTGTAAGCCTGAAAGCTTAGTGAGTTACCCCCAAAATACCGATACACATACAGTCCACATAATCATATCATAACAAACTGAACAGAACAACACATAACGGGTCCACAGCCCTACAGACTGTAATACCCACGAGCCCATAGTACGAGACTCCCTCATCCCGTAACTGGAATGCTCTCGAGCCCACATTACGACTCTCCCTTAGCCCGTAACTGGGACGTTCCTAGGGTTTGTTGGCTACCGCACAAAGTACAACCCATCCCATATGACAAACACATAAATCACAAGAGTCGAGCATGCAATAATCACACAACATCACAGGTAGTCCTACAGACCTACCTAACAGGCATAACCACTAGCATGCAAGACTAAGTCATATGTAACGCCCGTAGATCCGGGCTAGTCAATTTAGAGATAATAGGGGTCGAAAACGAATTTTTGACAAAATATTATTTAGAATAAATAATCTTAACCAAGTTTTAGAATACATCTCAAGGGTTCCGTACATATAAAGAACGTTGAAATCCGAGTTATAACGAAAAAGTTAGGGTCCGTCGAAGTTTTATGGCAAAACCGGCACGACACCGGGAGACGTAAATAGTGAATTTACAATGGAGGACTTTTTTTAGCCTTAGAAATATAAAAAAAATTTAGTATACGTTAAACCGAGAACATATAAAAAACGAACGCCCAAATCTGACTTCGTATGAGGAAGTTATGAATTTTCTAAGATTTGGCTTAGCAGTGCACAACCCGAAACTCGAATTTTTGATAGAGAGGTTTTTGGCCTATGTGACCTAAATGAGAATTGAATATCTCATTAATAGGAACTCAACGGTAAAAAGACAGACGAAAACAGAGTCCGTATGTAGAAGTTATGAATTTTACGCGAACATTTAACAGTATAATGTCCTCATACTGTTAAATTTAAGATCGGTCGAGAATTAGCCGACGGAGTCAAAATGAAAGTTGTAGATCTTATTTTTACCTACGTGTGTATATAAGTAACGTAAAAAACGGAGCTTGTATGTGAAAGTTATGGATTTTAGAAGTCGGAAGTGTGTTGTGCGAAAATGGGTGACGTGGCAATCTTGGCCATTGCTTTCTCCCCAAATCTTGCCACTAGATGGTGACATGTGGCACCAAGTTCAGCCATTTTTCACCCTATAAATAGAACCTCTCCCACCCTCATTTTCTTCACACCTTTCTCATTCTTTCTTCTCTTTACACTCTCTCTAGAACCTTTCTCTAGCCCCGAACCCCCCCCCCCCCCCCAAAAAAAGCCTAGGGAACCTCCCTAGCATGAGGCGGAAGCCCCGGAGTGCTCGACGACTCCGAGAAGAAGAGTTTTTTAGCTCGGGAACTTTGCTTCAAGCAAAGCCGGTTTTCCATAATACCCGTTGAAAGTGAGCTACGCATACGCTATTTTTAATATAGCTTTTATTTAATTATAGTAACGTTATTAGGAACTTATGTACTTGAGCTATTATTATGGGTTATATAAGTATTGTTTAACGCTTATATAATAGTAATAATAGCTAGACTATTAATTAGTCTCAACGAATAATAGACTAAACTCTAGTGGTAATAATACTAGGTTTCGTCGAAGGAAATTATTTTTTTAAGAAGCGAAGCGCTGTCTGAGTTCGGAATCACCACATTTTCAAGTAGGGGTGAGCATAATAACCGAAAAACCAAACCAAAACCAAATTAACCAATATAACCGAACCATTTTAAAAACCGTTGGTTCGGTTTCTAATTTTTGTTAACTGATAACTAACGGTTCGGTTATGGTTTTATAGGTTAACCGAACCATTATTAACCGAATCGCTAACTTTATATTTTAATATATAAAAAATATAGATTATATATAAAATAATATAGTCAAACTTAATTAAGGCCCATTAAATTTTCAAAATATAATTCATTAATCCTCACTTATTAGGAGACGAACGAACAATCAAACCATCAAAGACTGATCAAACAGACACACACAATCTTCCAATCATGTATTGAGTTAGATTATTGATTAATGTTATAATTCCTAATCGGCTAATTCTACCATTTGTAAACATTATTCATAATTAGTTTAATCTTCACACTCATAATCCTAATTGGAGGCTTCTCACACCGTTAATCCTAATCGAAGATTATTTTGACTTTATAGTCCCGTTCGAAGGATTTTTTTTGATTTTATAATCAAGACTACTACGTAAGTTAAATTTTTGGTTCTTCTTGACTTTGTGATTTGTTTTTTTTTTTTTTAATTTTTTGGCTTTTTTATTTACTATTTATGACTTAATCACATTGAATATATATGAGTGATTGTATTTATTTTATCCAGATAACACATAATATGAATGTTTGTCTATTTTATTTTATAGTTTTTGATTTAATCGCATTGAACGTATAAGAATGTTTGGCTTTATTTTAATGTTAATATCAATTATCAATATATGAATTATTAATGTCAATTTTGTTTAATGTTTTATATTTTTGTTGAATGTTTATTTATTTTAAATGTGACTGTATGTTATCTCACTTTGAGTATTGAAGGTACACATTTTATTGTATTACTATAAGTTAGGTTACTAACATTGGCGCCGAAGACTTTTTTTGTATTCTCTTTTCAATTTTTATGTCAATATACTTTCACCGTTTATATTATTTTGAACATTATGGTTAACCAATATTAACCATTAACCAAAATCGTTAACCGAAAAAAACCATTAACCATAACCAAAATTAACCATACCCAATGGAAACCAAAATGCATTAACCAATCGTAATGGTTATGGTTCGGTTTTGACCAATAACCGAACCAAACCGCCCCATACACACCCCTATTTTCATGTGAGTGCATAGTTACTTTCATCTTACACATAGATATGAAGTATTTAATATAAATTACGTGCTATGTGTGAATATTGTCTGAATGCTTGCTGTCTATGCTGGGTGAAATATTTTTATACATGTTTTAAATGATTTAAACTGTATATGTATTTTATATCTACAAAATATGTTGGGTAAAACATGGGTAGATGTAATAGTTTTTATGTGACCAAATAAAATAATGAGAGGCCTCAATATAGATGTTATTGATTGATATGTGCATAATTAGTTAATTATTTAGCATACATTTTTATTCATTTTTAACTAATTATGTGTATAATGTGGACAAAAGGTACTTAATAATGTTTAAATTTTGTTTTCAGTCCAAAAGACATGCTTGGGAGTGAAAGGGAACAAGGGGAAGCAATTAGAGACCAAAGAATGAAGAATGAGGGATAAAAGCCTTCCTACTCGGCGAGTTCACGAGCCTACTCGGCGAGTCCATTAGAATATTCCAGAAGATAAGTCAAGACTCCTGGTATGAGACGAATAACTAGCATCTACTCGACGAGTTGGGTCTGCTACTCGCTGAGTACACCATGTTTTGTGATAATTATAAATACCAAACTATTATCCGTTTGGAAGGGACTTTTGGCGATTTTGAGAGCTGAATCTGCGATTGAAGAACCCTTGGAGGAGCTAAGGAACCCTAATCTTCAATCCTTGGAAGAATCAAGGTAACTAGGTTAATCATTCCACTTAGCTTTAGGAATTAAGTATGTTTAGCTTAGTTAAATATGCTTTTGAGTTTGTTTTTATCATGACTATGAACTAAATTCATTTTGTTTATGTTGGGGAAGACTAATTTACTCCTATGGTTTATAATATACTTTTTGATTGATTGTTATTTGGTGATTTTAATAAATTAAGTTTGTTAAAGAACCTTATGCATTAATGACAACTATTTTCTGTTAATTGGGAGGTAATTAAGCTGCATGAACATCTCTTAATTATTAACCTCATATGTTATGTGAACACTTGATCATATGCTTAAGAGTAATGAATATGAAATTAAGATTAATTAGAGAATGGGTAAATTAATGTGTGAGATTGTTTGAGAAACCAACAAACAAGAGGTTAATTGAAACACCAACTTGATTAACCAATTACAAATCTTATTTAATCCAAATAATTAAACTTGGGAATTAATTAGTTTAAACAATTGGCCACTGCTTGAATTGATTAATTGTCTAAGGGTTAGGAGTAATGAACATGAACCTAACCCCTATAGTTGGTAACCAATAATAATTAATTTATCATTTAAATAACCATAGGAGTGAATTAGTTGAACCTAAACAGAAACCTTTTAATAAATTTGGTGAATTTGTCATTTGCTTTAATTGTTTAGTTAGTTAATTGTTTTAAGTGCTATGTTTAAGTTTATAGTCTTGTAAAACTAGAGAAAAAAAAACCTTTACTTTTATTACTTGTTTAGTTAAAACTAGTTATTAGATTAATTTCCGTTCCCTGAGTTCGACACCCTACTTATCCAACTATACCACTAAAAGACAGGTTCACTGCCTTTGTGTGCTTAATTTTTTTTTAACTAAAAGTAGGATTAAAACTAGTTCGTTTTACACACATCATTGATGATCCAGTCATCTAGCGGAGTATAGATGACGACCACGGACAATGCTAGACAGTCCAGTGGAACACTAGCAGGCTCGCAACCTGTAGGTGTTTATTTGAACTGTGTGCTCACCAGCAGTACTCCATCCCCCACATGGTTGCCTTATTTGGCATGAATTGCTGAGGAACCCCCCGAAGCATGTGTTGTCACCCCGATGAAAGTCCTTAGACTAGGTCCCTTGTGTTATATGTTTTAGGGACGTAAAGTGAGGATAACAGGAACGGGTAATTGAGTTTGTTTGGTTTGATAAAGTTAATAAACTATTTATTATGAGTTGAAAACCCTATGTACTCACCAGGTTTCCCAACCTGACCCACTCAGTTTATTTATATCACAGGTGTTGATATGAAGTCACATTACACTAAGAGATTAAGGAGATATAAATCACTAGTGATAATGAATGTAAGTTCTATTTATGATTATGTTTCTGTATTGACGATGACATCCCAAATGTTTTAAAATGAATCTAAATACTTTTCTTCGGAAATGCTTTGATAACGTATTTATCATGTTTTACTGGGAACAAATTCCACAACATTTTTATTAAAAGAGGTACTCTGATTTTTATAAAGCATAAACAAAATCGGTCTTTTTTGGCCGTGAAAATGGGGATGTCACATCATACTCAACATCTAACACAAATCAAGATAACATATCAAATGGGCCGGCTTTTGTGCCTTAGACCCCTTAGTATAGTGAAGATAACTCACCTCGCAATTGTCGTCTGAAACTAGAAAGCTCAACTCCCGGATCACCAACACGAACTCCACCACCTAAAGTTACCATAAAACCCTTTTTCATAAATCTCCAAATTACCAGAATACCTTTAGAAGTCAACTGGTCAACTCTTGGTCAAAGTCGAACCCACAGTCAAATTCAACAGTCCATGTTGACTCGACTCGCCGAGTGTAGGTCACCGACTCGTCGAGTCCTTCCTGAACTCCAGAAGTCGTGAAATCCTTGATTGGCTCGTCGAGTTCCCATTTAACTCGCCGAGCTCATACGTGTCCAAGAATTTGGGAGAAACCCTAGCCGACTCGCCGAGTCTTCGAACAACTTGCCGAGTTCAAGGAAATCTTCAACGGACTCGTCGAGTTCGTTCATCAACTCGGCGAGTTCATGACCATCTTCATATGACTCGCCGAGTTGACTATGCAACTCGTCGAGTCCTTGCAGACCTTCATCCATGCAGACACTTTTTAAGTCATGCCAAGGTTCCAAATTACAGATCCAAGCTCCTAAGTCATGTTTATCACGTAAATTTGCAAACTTTACGCGCATGCAAGGCCCTAAAGGCTCTAAATGACCAATCTAAGCTTCTAATGGAGCTTTACACCTTAGGAGAGTCTCATCCTTGCAAGAGCTGGAAACTTTATGGACTTAGGACTCAAAAGAGGTTCAGATCTGAAGTTTCAACTTCAGTCTAGCTTCCATACCAAAAATCCCTTCATGAATAACTAAAGAAAGCCCTAGTTTCCACATATGAATGATTCTATACGCAAAAGAGGTTAAGGTAACAGCTGGTTACCTCCAAAACGTGCCCACACTGAAGTAGAATCTGGATCCACACAGAAGTCTTGATGCTAGCCTCTTGTTCTACAAATTTCCTTCCCAAAAGTCGCTTCCCACAGCTCCAAAACACTCTCCAAGCTCTCACTCACGGAAATTAGGGTTTCTGGGTCTTGAGGGTTGATAAAGGACAGTGGGAGGCGCTAATGGTCCAATATATATGGTGTAAAAACCCTAAAAATCAGGTTTTCCACTGCCTGCTCCTACTTGTCGAGTCCCCCATGCTGACTCGGCGAGTCACTCATTAATTGACGTGTCCTGGCCCGCTGCTACTCGACGAGTCACAACGTCAACTCGTCGAGTAGACTTTAAAACAGGAAATTTAAATGGAGTGATAATGATACCTGACGGTTGGGATGTTACAATTCTCCCCCACTTGACTTAGACTTCATCCTCGAAGTCTGCTGCAACGAATAACTTCGGGTAATGCTCCTGCATCTCAGCCTCTGGCTCCCATGTCCACTCGTATCCCCTCCGATGCTCCCATTGTATCTTCACCAACGGAACCTCCTTTTTGCGCAGTACTTTCAATTTCCTTTCCAAAACAGCAATCGACTTTTCTATATAATTCAGGCGCTCATCTACATGAATGTCATCCAGTGGCACCACTGCATCCGGCTCCACAATGCACTTCCGTAACTGCGAAACGTGGAAAGTACTGTGGATCCGACTAATCTCCTCTGACAGCTCTAACCTGTAAGTCACCTTGCCAACCCTGGCAATGATCCTGAATGACCCAATATAGTGGGGACCCAATTTTCCCCTATTCTAGAAGCGGATCACACCCTTCCAGGGCGAGACCTTTAGGAGTACCATATCACCAACCTGAAACTCTAACTCGGATCGGCGTCAGTCAGCGTAACTTTTCTGCTGACTATGAGCGGTCTGCATCCGCTGCCTAACCTGCTGAATCTTCTTGGTAGTCTGCAAAACTGTAACGCTCGTAGATCCGGGCAAGTCAATTTAGAGATAATAGGGTTCGAAAACGACTTTTTGAAAAAAGATTATTTAGAATAAATAATCTTAACCAAGTTGTAGAATATGTCTCAAGGGTCCCGTACATCTAAAGAATGCCGAAACCCAAGTTATAACGAAGAAGTTATGGCTCAGCGAAGTTTTTTGGCAAAACCGGCATGGCACCGGGAGACGTAAATAGTGAATTTAAGATAGAGGAATTTTTAGCCTTAGTGATATAAACAAAATTTGTAGTATATGTTAAACCGAGAACATACAAAAAAAGAACGCCCAAATCTGACTTCGTATGAGGAAGTTATGATTTTTCTAAGATTCAGCTTAGCAGTGCACGACCTGAAACTCGAATTTTAGTTTGAGCGGTTTTTGGCTTACACGACCTAAATGAGATTTGAAGATCTCATTAATAGAAACTCAACAGTAAAAAGACAGACGAAAAAGGAGTCTGTATGAAGGAGTTACGAATTCTCCGCGGTCATTTAACAGTCTAAACTCCTCCTACTGTTAAATTTAAGATCGGTCGAGAATTAGCTGAAGAAGTCTAAATGAAAGTTGTAGATATTATTTTTACCTATGTGTGGATATAAAGAACGTAGAAAACGGAGCTCGTATGCGAAAGTTATGAATTTTTGAAAATCGGCTAATTTCCACCCTGTGTGCGATGCCACGTGTCAGCACCAGGCTGTGCCTGGCTGTACCCAGCTGGCCACGACTTTGGCTTCAAATGGCCATGATGTGGGAGCCTCTTCAGCCTCCTATAAATAGAGACGCCCATCTCCTTCATTCTTCACACCTTAACCCTTCATCTCTCTCTCTCTCTCTATACTATCTCTCTCTAGGCCCCGAAACCCCCCGAAAAGCCTAGGGAACCCCCTAGCACGAGGCGGAAGCCCCAAAGTGCCCGATGGCCCCGAGAAGAAGAGTCATTCGGCTCGGAAACTCTGCTCCAGCGAAGCCCGATTTTGCGAAAAACCCGTTGTAAGTGAGTTATGCCTACACTATCTTTAGTATAGCTTATGTTTCAATATAGTAATGTTATTATGACCTTATAAGGAGTATTTGGGCTATTATTATGGGTTATATATGTATTGTTTAACGCTTATATAATAGTAATAATAACTAGACTATTAATTAGTCTCATCAAACGTTAGACTAAACTCTACTGGTAATGATACTAGGTTTCGTCAATGGATAATTGTTTTAAGAGTAACGAAGTGTTGTCCGAGTGCCGACTCACCACCTTACCAGGTGAGTGCATGGTCCCTTTCATCTTACACATTGATATGAAGTATTTTATATAAACTACGTGTGATGTGTGCATATTATCTGTATAGTTGTTATCTATGCTGGATGAACGATTTTATACAAGTTTTATATGATTTAAACTGTATATGTATTTATATCTACGTAATATGTTGGGTAAAACATGGGTAGACAAAATATGAGTTGGATGATTAGTCAAGAGGTGATATAGACCATGAGGTAAGGGTGAGAGGTTGACGATGTGAGAAGCCTTGTTCCCAAATGTTGGCCCCGTCATCTAACAGAGTATGGATGACAACCACGTACTATTCTAGACAGTCAAGTGGAACACTAGCAGGCTCACAACCTGTAGGTGTTGTGAACGATGTGTTCACCAGTGTACTCTAAAAACCCATTGACATGTATTACGAGTGGACTCTCGAAAACGATACTGTTAGTAAATGAGATAACCCTAGCAGCTGTGCTCGAAGGACAATACTGGCAGTTGCGCCTCACATTGACTGTCACAATTCTGGCAGTTGCGCCTAAGTGATAGAACTAGCAGCTCTGCTTGACAGTTGTGTCATTGACAATGATGGACTTCGTACCTATTCCTTAGGATAATCCTTAGGAATGAATGAATGAGAAATAGTTGATTCTTAGGGTAGATCCTTAAGAATAAAGAAGAGAATGGGGATGGGTAATTGGGTTAATTGTTTGATGATTAGACATAATAATTATATTATTGTGGGTTGAAAACCCTATGTACTTACCAGGTTTCCCAACCTGACCCATTCAGTTTATTTGAATCACAGGTGTCGATATGAAATTACATTACACTGAGAGATTTAAAAGAGATGTATATCACTATTGTAAATGAATGTAAGTTCTGTTTATGCTTATGTTTCTGTATTGACGATGATATCCCAAATGTTTTAAAAGTGAATGAAAATACATTTCTTTAGAAATGATTTGATAACGTATTTATCATATTTTACTGGGAACAAATTCCGCAATATTTAATTGAAAGAAGTACTCTGATTTTTATAAAGCATAAACAAAATCGGTTTTTTATGGCCGTGAAAATGGAGATGTCACAGTTGGTATCAGAGCATTAGTTTAAGCGAACTAGGAATATGGATTTATTTCTTGACTTAAACTTAGAATGCTAAGCGATGATTGTGAGATGAGTGTCTTCTATATTTTAGACACAAGTACTAGTTTATTTTAGGAAAGATGCCTAAAATGTTTTATGTGCTAAATGTTTTATGTTATAGCTATAAAGATGTCTTATATGCTATTATTTGTTCGGATCTATGGTCTGTTGCATACTGGATCTGGAAATTTTATGTGTTCAGATTTCAAAACGTTTGATTATGGTATTAGAACTGGCATATAACTTTTCGGAGTAATAAGGAGATTTATACGTCTATCGTAAATAAGATCTTTCCTATCTTAAATTCTCATCTCGGTACACCGAACGTCTTCTTGGGTGTATAAAGCAAGAGGAAGATGAAAACCTGAGCCTAAGAATGTGATGGGTCATGCATCGGTCGTTGCGCCTGCACCCGAACCTATCACAACGGCAGAAGTTCAGGAAGTGATGTGAACCATGATAAACTGAGAAAATAGAGGAAATGAGATGGCTTACGATACTGAATGATACCTATCGGAAGATATCATAAGAGAGGTATCTTGCCTTTAGAATACGTCTGATAAAATAGTAGTACGTCTATAAAAGTAGGGTATATCTGAATGTACACATTTGATTGGCAGGATGATAGAACGATTGGTGTAATTCCTAAAGTTTTCCTATCATCTGGAATTTCCATCACCAACCGAGTTGAAGCAGAATTGATGATTGAAGATACGCATGGAAGAAGTCCTAGTAGAGTCTAGGGAAATTTTTATGATTATTTGGACACACTCATATGTGTTAAATTGTTTTGTGATTTTAGGACTTGGGGACTGCGAGAAAATACTTGGGATGAGTATGAGTTGGTGTGAAAGGTAGTAAATGCATATACTACCGGAAGCACATAACTCACGCTTGGATCACGGAAAGTCACAAGGTTACCAAGAAGCCAATAATTGATTCCGTTTCATTCAAGCATGTCATTACCATCGTTTCGGTAATGACTAAGAAGATTGTTGTTATTCCGACCCTAGTGGTCATATCAAATTGAGTCCGACTACGATGAGTATGATACGTGGTTCAGAGAACCAAGTTCGATGTAGCATCTGACTTAAACCAGAAGATTGAAATGAAAGCTAACCAAGGCGATCAGTAGAAGTATCATGATGATTGTTAAAGAAGTTGGTAGCTAGAAATACTACATATTGAAATTTTATTGTATCACATTAGAACATAAAAGAAGGTATAGTCTGTTCTGGAATTTGACTATAAAAGACCTGAGTCTGAGCGTTGCAACATACGATGAGAGGTCATTAGAATATGAAACATCGGTCCATGATAGTAATAAAAGAACTTATCTTAAGTTCGTATCCAGTGAGGATCGAGATTGTGACTTGAAGGTCATAATTTGGAGTCTAACGTGAGATAAGGAGCAAGTGCAAGATCGAGCACTGCCTGCAGTAAGGAAGTCTTAGAATTAGATACTCGTTCGAAGAAACATCAAAGTTACGGTTATACTTAGGATGAAGAGATAGCGTATGGAGTCATCATGTGAGCCCTGTTTCGTTTATGATTTCGGGACGTAATCATCCTAAAGGGGAGATAATTGTAACGCCCGTAGATCCGGGCTAGTCGATTTAGATATAATAGGGGTCGAAAATGATATTTCGACAAAAGATTATTTAGAATAAATAATCTTAACCAAGTTGTAGAATATGTCTCAAGGGTCCCGTACATATAAAGAACGCCGAAATCCGAGTTATAACGAAGAAATTATGGTCCGTCGAAGTTTTTCGGCAAAATTCGCACGACACCGGGGGACGTAAATAGTGAATTTAAGATAGATGAATTTTTAGCCTTAGTGATCTAAACAAAAGTTTTAGTATACATTAAACCGAGAACATACAAAAAAAAGAACGCCCAAATCTGACTTCGTATGTGGAAGTTACGATTTTTCTAAGATTTGGCTTAGCAGTGCACGACCCGAAACTCGAATTTTAGTTCGAGCGGTTTTTGGCTTACGCGACCTAAATTAGATTTGAATATCTCATTGATAGGAACTCAACGGTAAAAAGACAGACGAAAACGGGGTCCGTATGAAGGAGTTACGAATTCTTCGCGATCATTTAACAATCTACACTCCTCCTACTGTTAAATTTAAGATCGGTCGACAATTAGCTGACAGAGTCTAAATGAAAGTTATATATATTATTTTTACCTACGCGTGGATATAAAGAACGTAAAAAACGGAGCTCGTATGCGAAAGTTATGAATTTTTGAAAATCGGTTGATTTCCAACCTGTGTGCGTTGCTACGTGTCAGCACCAGGCTGTGCCTGGCTGTACCCAGCTGGCCACGACGTGGGAGCCTCTTCAGCCTCCTATAAATAGAGACTCACCTCTCCTTCATTCTTCACACCTTCATTCCTCTCTCTATACCCCCCGAAAAGCCTAGGGAACCCCTAGCACGAGGCGGAAGCCCCAGAGTGCCTGACGGCCCCGAGAAGAAGAGTCTTTCGGCTCGGAAACGTTGCTTCAGCGAAGCTCAATTTTGCGAAAAACTCGTTGTAAGTGAGCTATGCCTACCTTATCTTTAGTATAACTTATGTTTCAATATAGTAATGTTATTAGGACGTTATAAGGAGTATTTGGGCTATTATTATGGGTTATATAAGTATTGTTTAATGCTTATATAATAGTAATAATAGCTAGACTATTAATTAGTCTCGTCAAACATTAGACTAAACTCTAGTGGTAATGATACTAGGTTTCGTCAAGGGATAATTATTTTAAGAGTAACAAAGTGTTGTCAGAGTGCCGACTCACCACCTTACCAGGTGAGTGCATGGTCCCTTTCATCTTACACATAGATATGAAGTATTTTATATAAACTACGTGTTATGTGTGCATATTATCTGTATAGTTGCTATCTATGCTAGATGAACGATTTTATACAAGTTTTATATGATTTAAACTGTATATGTATTTATAACTACGTAATATGTTGGGTAAAACATGGGTAGACGAAATATGAGTTGGATGATGAGTTAAGAGGTGATATAGACCATGAGGTAAGGGTGAGAGGTTGACGATGTGAGAAACCTTGTTCCCAAATGCTGGCCCCGTCATCTAGCAGGGTATGGATGACAACCACAGACTATTCTAGACAATCCAGTGGAACACTAGCAGGCTCGCAACCTGTAGGTGTTGTGAACGATGTGTTCACCAGTGTACTCTAAAAACCTATTGACATGTATTGCGAGTGGACTCTTGAAAACGATACTGTCAATAAATGAGATAACCCTAGCAGCTGTGCTCGAAGGACAATACTGGCAGTTGCGCCTCACATTGACTGTCACAATTCTGGCAGCTGCGCCTAAGTGATAGAACTAGCAGTTGTGCTTGACAGTTGTGTCATTAACAAGGATGGACTTCGTACCTATTCCTTAGGATAATCCTTAGGAATGAATGAATGAGAAATACCTGATTCTTAGGGTAGATCCTTAAGAGTAAAGAAGAGAATGGGGATGGGTAATTGGGTTAATTGTTTGATGATTAGACATAATAATTATAGTATTGTGGGTTGAAAACCCTATGTACTCACCAGGTTTCCCAACCTGACCCACTCAGTTTATTTGAATCACAGGTGTCGATATAAAGTTACATTACACTGAGAGATTTAAAAGAGATGTATATCACTATTGTAAATGAATGTAAGTTCTGTTTATGCTTATGTTTCTGTATTGACGATGACATCCCAAATGTTTTAAAAGTGAATAAAAATACATTTCTTTAGAAATGCTTTGATAACGTATTTATCATATTTTACTAGGAACGAATTCCACAACATTTTTATTGAAAGAAGTACTCTGATTTTTATAAAGCATAAACAAAATCGGTCTTTTCTGGCCGTGAAAATGGAGACGTAACAAAAACCACCTCCGTCCGACCCATCACCCTGTGACCAACCTCATCCCAACATACCAGGGTGCGACATCTCCGCCCGTACAACAGCTCGAATGGCGGGGAGCCAATGCTGGAATGATGGCTATTGTTGTAGGCGAACTCTGCAAGCTGTAGGTGGGAATCCCAACTCCCACCGAAATCGATGACACACGCCCTTAACATATCCTCGAGGGTCTAAATGGTTCGTTCGCTCTGACCATCAATATGCGGATGGAATGTTGTGCTAAAGTGCAACCATGTGCCCAGCTCCTCGTGAAACTTATGCCAGAAATGGGAGGTAAACCTGACATCCCGATCGGAGACAATGGAAACAGGAACCCCATGGCAAGACACGATCTCGCAAACGTACACGTCGGCGAATTTCTTAGCCGATGAGCTCTCCCGTATGGCCAAGAAATGGGCACTCTTGGTCAATCGATCCACGATGACCCATATAGCATCAAACCCCTTCGCCATCCTCGGCAATTTGGTAATAAAATCCATCGTGATCTGTTCCCATTTCCACATGGGGATCTCTAGAGGTTGCAGCTTGCCATGCGGCCTCTGATGCTCGGCCTTGACCATCCTACAGGTCAAGCACCTCTCGAAGTACCAAGCGATTTCTTGCTTCATGCATGGCCACCAATAACTCTAACTTAAATCCCAGTATATCTTAGTGGCCCCCGAGTAAATTGAGAAATGAGACTTATGAGGCTCCTCCATGACCGTCTGCCTAACCCCACCAGACATCGGTACCCAAACCCGACCGCATCGGGTCAATAATCCCCGCCTATCCTGCTCAAACCGGGTATTCTCACCCTTGATCCTCTCCAGCTTCCAGTTCTCCGGTCGCATGCCCTCAACCTGGGCATCTCTGATCAAACTCACAAGTGAAGAGTCCACTGCTATCCTCATACATACCGTTGGGGTGGAAGACCTAGTTGACTTGCAGCTCAAAGCATCCATAACCACATTCACTTTACCAGGATGGTAAAGGATCTCGCAGTCGTAGTCCTTGACTATGTCCAGCCACCCGCGCTGCCTCATGTTCAGGTTTGGCTGATCCATGATGTGTCTCAAACTCTTGTGATCTGCATAAATGGTACAACTGTTGGATTAATGTCTAAGTCCATAACTATATTTGGTATGTACTTGACCCGACCCGGCATGGTCCATTTGGGTTGCACTTCACCGACACAATTTATATGGATAATCTTTTGAGAATAGTATGTTTATGATTAATATTAATATGTTATAAGTTCTAATATATTAATATGGAATCATATTATTTAACTAGTATTGATCAAGAATTAATTTATAATTAATTAAGTGATCAAAAGGAACTAATTAAATATGGACTCTTATATATATGGAATGGGCCAAGTTCATTTAGGTTGGGCTAAGCTTTCATGGATAGTCCATGGAGTGTTTAACCCATGGATCCTAGGAAATGAAAGGTCATGGGTATTAGGGTTTAACCCTAATCCTCCATACTATATAAAGATGTCTTTGGTTGGTGAAATAGGTACTAGTGTGGATACACTAAAGAAGGGCTAGCCAATTTCACTAGAGAGAACCAAGTAATCATATTCTCTAAAGTATTCCAAGGTGTCTTGGTGATTTGTGATTCCACTTGAGGCTTCCACACTATTGGGGCTAAGCTCTAAAAGCTTATCAAGCTACATCAAAAGGTATGTCTTCTAACTAGTACTTTGTAGATTAAGAACATCATAATATGCTAGTTAGGATTAAAGCCTTGGATGTTCTTATTTGCATGTATAATAGAGAAAACATAGATCCAAGGTATTTAGGGTTGCATGTACACTTAGGAAGTGTTAGAATGCACATAACCCAACAGTGGTATCAGAGCCACGGGTTGTTTTCTGTTATATTGATGCAAATATTTTATTTTCAAAGTTGAAAAAAAAAACATGAAGTTTGTCAAATTTTAAGATAATTACTTGTTCTTGTGGAAAACTAATTATTTGTAAAATTTGAATAATTTGCTTTATGAGTTGAATTAGGTCAAATTTAATAAAAGATAAAATAATATGATTATTTTATTAGTTTTAAAAGTTTGATCTAAAGAGTTTTATTTTTTGAAACCTCCATAAGTTATGGATATGAAAAGGTTTTAAAAAAAAATTGATTCAAAGTTTCTATGGAGTTACAAAATTTGGTGTTAATGTTTTAAAGGATTCCATAACTTAAGAATAAGTTATGGATCACCAAAAGTTTTTGTATTACCTTGTTTTATGAGTGAATTTAGATTAATGAATATATTATGTGATAGTTGGTTTTAATCCAAATTAATCTAAGAATTGATTCTAAAATGTGTTTTTGTAACTTGTCCTCAAGTTATATGAAAAGTCACATTTAAGAATCATAAAACTCATAAAAATTGGCAAAGGTTACAAAAATGAAGAGTCTAGTTCTAATTAAATGGTTTTATGACTCCATAACTTGTCCTCAAGTTATGGAGGACCAAGAGTCTCTTCATTTAATAAACTAAAATAAAATAAAAAAAGGTGTAACCTTAATTAATTCCATAAGTTATAAAATAAAGAAAAGTTAATTCTTTTATTAGTTTAAAGTCTTCCATAACTTGTCCTCAAGTTATGGAACTTGAAGAGTTTTTGGATTAAAACTACTTTAAACACATAAGTTATGGAATTAATTAGTTTTGAATAGTTTCAAAACTTGCCCTCAAGTTTTGGAATTTGTAAAGTTTTCTCTTATGAATACTTTAATTCCAAGTTAGCCCTTAGAATTTTAAAAGTTAAAATTCAACCCTTATACTTTATAATATTATAAGTTAATAATATATATATGTATAAGAGTAAAGTCAGTCTTACCGCTAGTACGCCTCATTCACGAAGCCGGTCTATAAGGTGGGTATAAGGTTGTTGCCTATAAAATGGCAACTTAATGGGTGTCCACTCTCACCCACCGCTTGCTTGACCGGTGGAGGGTCGTTAGCCGAACGGGTTTGACAAGACTATAATTCTCATTCATTAAAAGTATTAATGATAATACTAAGTAACTAAATTCTTAATAATACCCAATCTTAGTTACTTAGGAAAAATGTGAATAAGGTGCTAACCCATGAAATTACACTTTACACTTTGTCTAAGTCGTTAGTGGAGCGTGTGTGGTTAACCGGCACACTAACTTGGACTTAACAAGGTAGGTAAAGGGTGACTTAATATTTATCATAGTATCGATGGAGCGTGTGTGGTTAACCGGCACATCGATTGAGGGGTAATTTATTAAGGGTACCAAGTGATTTGCATGGTTACTTCACACCTTGTTTTGTGATCCTCGGCATCCCAATCACAAAACCTGAAGGGCACACTCGAGATTGAAACATGCCTTTGAACAGTTCAATGAATCTCAAAGATCTAGGAGTTTCAAAACCAATTAAAACCTAATAATACATTTCGTTTATCTTGGTGGAAATTGGTGAATCGTCATTCACCTACCTTCAAATATTTTATAGCTTGGATTACGGCATACCTCTTCTAAGTTATAAAATAGTTTGTTGGGTCCTAGCCTTAATATTTCATATTGGGTGTCATATTAAGGACTTTAAATCAACTATCTTGAATATCTCCCAAAAGTTGTCTGGTTTAGGCACCTATGATCTTCCCAAATCTTTTGAAACAAGGTTTCCTAATGAAGATGATGCCCCATGGATATCATACTTCTTTCTCCTCCTCCAACTATTCTCCCTAACCCACAAGTACTTGAAAAGTTTAAGGTCACTCAAGCCCTATTGGCAAGGCAAGGTCTAGGTGTGATCACATCTTGGAGATGTAGTCACATATTGACAAGCCGGGAGAGTTGGGTGTCAAAGTCTTGAGAAAGTTGGTGGTTCAATCACTTTCTAAGTCACATAGTGAGTTCCTTTGGGACACCTATGAAACAGACTATGACAAGACCCTTAATGATCTTATCTATTTGCTAAGATCAACTTCCTAAATCTTTATGGACATTGACAATGATGACATTGGATATCTAGTAAAGCTCTCTCTTCCCAGTGGAAAGGGATCGGCCATAGTCAACTCGGTTGACCAAATGGTAAAGAGAAAAGCTAAGTCTGTGATAGTCCCATGTACCTTTATCAAAGGGTCCACATGTTTATATTGCCAAAGGAAGGGGCATTGGTTGCGAAGCTGCCAGATTTACCTAAGGATGTTAAAGTCAATAAGTTTGACTCTACTTCAGGTAAAGTACACTATCTAACTCTGTTAAGTTTCTATTCTGAGATTCTTGATACATGATGTGACTGGGTCACATGGTGATGTTTTAAGAATCAAAGAAAAGTGAAGAAACCTAAAGAAAGAATATGCTGAATCTGATCGCATAGATGGATTTCTATCGCATAGTTTGAAAAATCGGATTCTTCAACTACTTCTTAGGAGTTATGAGATATTGCTTAGGAATAGATAACAACAAGTTTTCATATGGATTGTAAGGATAAGTTTTTCCGCAAAGTTTTAAAATAAACGAATTTTTTTTTTTGATTTCATTTATTTTAAAATATCCTTACAATGGCATTTAAGGAAAAATTGTTGCTTATATGATTCCATTAAGAGTAAGAGTGGAAATATGAAATTGATTCTTTCATTTGTGGTAATGTCTAGATTTACCAAATAAGGAAAGATTCTCATCACCCAAGTTTCAATTGGACCGGAACTTGGAATCATGCAAGTTGTATAGCATGATGAATGAGAACTTTCAAGTATTGGAAAATTAAGACTAATTACTCGGTCACATGGATGTGTGAGTCAAGTAAAGGACTAAGGGATCGAGTACACACTCTTGTGCACTGATTAAGTCCACCACAAAAGATTGATAAGACTATTTGTCATAGTTTACTAAAGCTCAGTAAATATGATTATACTTACAAGCTTAAGTGTAACTCTGAGACATTGGAAAAGGTTCCAATGTATGGCAGAGCGAATAAGAAGATTCAAATAAGGCAGAAGGATAAAAGTTTCTCAAATCTGAAAAGATGGGAGAGTACTTTAGTATCAGTTTTGTGATCATCTTAATGATTAAGAAACCATAGCACAATTAGTTCTCTAAGGAAGTCTTAGTGCATTCTTATGACTAAGAAGAGGGATCTTGAATTGTTGAAGTGGTTAAATCAAGAAGATGAGTCATACTTCGTTCCAATACAAGTCTTAGAGTCATACTCCAAGATTGTCATTTGAGTGACATGTCTTAAAGAAGGTTTAAAACACTTGTCAAATGTAAGAGTAAAAGTTTTCTACTCTTGTACATTTGAAATTGGTAAGTTGTGATGTTTTGGATAAAACAAAGACCAACTTAGGCTAATTGGGTAAAGTGTTTTTCTTGATTAGAATCCGCACTATCTCTTGGATGTTTGACAAGGGAGTCTTATATGTCAAGAGGACAGTGGGAGTCTTAAAGGTCTTGAAAGTCTCAAGAAATAATCAAGAATAAAACCTGAAGTTCTTCACTAGCACACGACTTGAGGTTTATAACCTATCGTGTTGACATATCTGTGCCCATTCCAGTTAAAGTTGGCTTTGCATATGAGTTCTTAGAGTTCTCAGTTTGTTGCATAACAACTTGGAAGCAATGGCAGGCCCTTGAGCTGCCAGGTGGCAAGAAGTTAAGATTGAGTTCAATCCATATGGTTTTGGATTTGTCATTATCTTTGTCTTGTGATTATGGTTTGACAAATTCATATGGGTAGGAACTCATACACAATATAAATCTAAGTGTCATAAGGTTTCTCTCCGATTCATGAAAATGATGGTGAGGAAACGCTTTCACTAAGTAGATTTTACGAAGATATCAATTGTGTTATTTGCATTTTCAAAAGTCGTTAGTGGAGCGCGTGTGGTTAACCGGCACACTAACATGGACTTGTGAGAAATGGAAAATGCCTAAGCAATTGAGACCATGATTACGGTATCCCTTTTCATGGTTCTTGAAATTGCTTAGACACACAGGTGAGCTATCTACGGAAAGGGTGTATGAATCTAAATTTCAGACTGTCCAGCTGATTTCTGAGTACATATCAAAGCTAGTGGGAGCATAAGTGTTATGCTAATAATCATCATGTTAGTGGGAGCATGATAATTATGATAATTATTGCAAGTCAGCAATGTTAATTTTAGAAAACAAAAGTTTCAATTGGGAAAAAGTTGTTTTGCTATAATTAAGGGAGAGGAAATTATGCTTCATCTCAAATCTATAAGCTTAGATCGTGAGGTTTTAATCATTTAGTCAAGGATATATATGAATTTCATGTTGGAATGGCTCAACATAAGGAAATTTTGTATGTGGGTCCATTATTTGCGTTCTAAAATTCGATTATGATTACGGCATCCCTTTTCATAATCTGAATTATGAGAACTTGGCAAATTGAAATGGAAATATTATAGCAAAAGACTGGTTTAGTCTTTATGTAAGACATCATGAATCGTGTCCCATATGCTTCGGATATAGGATCGATTACATGTGCTATATTCATCCGTTCTAAAATTTTCCAAATGCCTGGGGCATTAAGAAGGGAAAAGGTTTAGAACTGGATATGACTAAAAGGATTAAACAATTGTCGAGGACAATCTAAGGTTTACCAAAGATTGGTTACTCAAGGACAATTGGAAGTATAGTGATAATTCTGGAAGGACCATATTGACATAATCTGTAAGGAGGCAACTCTTGTTCAGAAGTGATAGTCAAAATGGAATCTGGAAATGTTTCAAAGTTAGAATTTTCAATCTGTGTAAGATTAAGGAAACTTAACGCAAGAAGGATATTTCCAAGGAGTTGATCTCCTTTGGAATACTCTGTAATGATTGTTGCCAAGTCTTTATGACTTTGTGCATAATCATTACGAGAGGATCAATGCATATAAGTTTAGAATCTAACAGATTTCAGTAAATGGCATGAATTTGGAATTCTTGCATTTGCGGTAAGGATTTGGGAGTGTGAAAACAGAATCATTGAAGTTATGTTCAATTGATCTAGTTCACAAAGTAAGGATTATAGACAAACATAGTATGCATACTTGGTGTGTGGCATGACTAGTGTTTAAGAAAACATAGTGTACATGCTTGGAGCATGGGACAACTATTGTTTTAAATTCAAGAATAAAGTTGATAGCTGAAACAGTATACAATGAATAATGTGTAATCATATGGTGATAAATAAAAGGTGTTTTATTTATGTTCAAAGATTTGATACCATATTGGATTCAATTATTATTGTGTTTCACTTTGCATGTTTTGACTTCCCGAATAAACTAGGTTATTCTTCCGGAATGACTAAGTTATTCAAACCATCCACAGTCGGTCATATGTTGGAAGTAGATATGAATTAAGACTGTCATGGGTTGGCTTGTAGAGGTCTAAGGTGTTGGACAAAGGGCTACAACACTCATGAGTGCTCATAAGTTCTGAGTATTGGATTCAACCCGCGCTCATTGGAATCACTTCATGGATTTTATCACGAGTGATCATGAGACGATAATATCTTATATTCTTCAAACCTAGAGATATGAGTTGTTACTATGAGTTGGTTGTACATTGATTGCACGAAAACACATTTGGTAACTCGGTGCTATAAAACGTGCCTTTGTGTATGATTCAACAAGTAGTAGAACAAGCCATATGAGTTGAAGTTTATCCATTCCTTTTACCTTCGGGATAAAAGCGATATCTGTGGGCCCCTCGATGATTTGATGATGACAAATGGAAGTGCTCGGCCGGGCCAGGACTGATTTGATTTGTTCAATTAGTCAGTCGTCATAAATCGGAAATCGGGAAACAACAAATGGACAGAGAGAATGATTATAATCCATGTCTCAGTCCATATGATATCTAGAATGGAGGAATATATGATCCCTTATCTAATGGACAAGTTCGTTGACAAGATCAGAGTTCGACAACAGCTTTAAGAGCTACGATTGCCAGTTAGGTTTGAAGTCATACGCAATAATAGTTTTAGACTTATCCAAGTGGGAGACTGTTGGATTAATGTCTAAGTCCATAACTATATTTGGTATGTACTTGACCCGACCCGGCATGGTCCATTTGGGTTGCACTTCACCGACACAATTTATATGGATAATCTTTTGAGAATAGTATGTTTATGATTAATATTAATATGTTATAAGTTCTAATATATTAATATGGAATCATATTATTTAACTAGTATTGATAAAGAATTAATTTATAATTAATTAAGTGATCAAAAGGAACTAATTAAATATGGACTCTTATATATATGGAATGGGCCAAGTTCATTTAGGTTGGGCTAAGCTTTCATGGATAGTCCATGGAGTGTTTAACCCATGGATCCTAGGAAATGAAAGGTCATGGGTATTAGGGTTTAACCCTAATCCTCCATACTATATAAAGATGTCTTTGGTTGGTGAAATAGGTACTAGTGTGGATACACTAAAGAAGGGCTAGCCAATTTCACTAGAGAGAACCAAGTAATCATATTCTCTAAAGTATTCCAAGGTGTCTTGGTGATTTGTGATTCCACTTGAGGCTTCCACACTATTGGGGCTAAGCTCTAAAAGCTTGAAGACATCAAGCTACATCAAAAGGTATGTCTTCTAACTAGTACTTTGTAGATTAAGAACATCATAATATGCTAGTTAGGATTAAAGCCTTGGATGTTCTTATTTGCATGTATAATAGAGAAAACATAGATCCAAGGTATTTAGGGTTGCATGTACACTTAGGAAGTGTTAGAATGCACATAACCCAACAACAACGGACCCCATAAAGGTAATGTCTCCATATCTTGAGGGCGAACACCACCGCCCCCAGCTCCAAGTCATGCGTAGAGCATCTCGTCTCATGCGGCTTCAATTTCCACGACGCATAAGCTATCACTCGTCCTCTCTACATGAGGATCGCCCCTAACCCTATGATGGATGCATCACAGAACACCACAAAATCCTCAACTCCCTCCGGGAGTGTCAAGACTGGGGCCTCGCGCAACCATTGTCGGAGGGTCTCAAATGCCCTCTGCTGCTCAGGGCTCCACACGTAAATCAACCCCCTTCCTCGTCAGACGAGTGAGGGGTACCGCAATCTTAGAGAAGTCCTGAATGAATCTCTGGTAGTACCCTACCAATCCCAAAAAGCTCCTGATGTTTGAGGTAGATTTCGGAACCTCCCACTTCATAACCGCCTCGATTTTGGTTGGATCGACCAAAACCCCCTCCTGG
Organism: Lactuca sativa; assembly: GCF_002870075.4. Taxonomy (NCBI): domain Eukaryota; kingdom Viridiplantae; phylum Streptophyta; class Magnoliopsida; order Asterales; family Asteraceae; genus Lactuca; species Lactuca sativa. The sequence goes on from NC_056626.2 coordinate 16,768,784, forward strand.
TTAACGAGATGTCCAAGGAACTGGACCTCTCGTAACCAAAACTCACACTTCGAGAACTTGGCATACAGCCGTTCTCGTCTTAAAAATCCCAACAACTCTCGCAGACGCTCCTCATGCTGCTCTCGGGTCTTGGAATACACCAAGATATCATCTATAAACACTATGACCGAGCGATCGAGCATCGGTCTACATACCCGATTCATCAGATCCATGAATACTATTGGCGCGTTGGTGAGCCCAAATGGCATCACCACGAACTCGTAATGTCCATAACGAGTTCGAAATGCGGTATTCTCAACGTCCTCCTCTCTGACCCTAACTTGATGATACCCATATCTCAAGTCTATCTTGGAAAACCAAGATGCCCCCTGCAGCTGATCAAATAGATCATCTATCCTTGGGAGAGGATAACAGTTCTTCACCGTCAACTTGTTCATCTCCCTCTAATCAATGCACATCCGGTGCGAGCCGTCCTTCTTCCTGACGAAGAGGATCGGTGCTCCCTATGGAGAACTGATAGGTCGAATGAAATGCTTTCCTAGCAGCTCCTGAAGTTGTGACGACAAATCCTGCATCTCTTGTGGCACCAACTGGTACGACGCCTTAGCGATAGGGGCTGCACCTGACACTAGGTCGATCTTGAACTGAACCTGCCTCTCTGGAGGCACTCCAGGTAACTCCTCTGGAAACACATCAGCAAACTCTCTGACTACCGGAACCTCCGAAACTGAAACCTGTTCCCTGGCCCGTGCATCTACTACGTACGCTAGGTAAACCGCACACCCGTGCTGAAGGTATTGTCGAGCCCTGGCAGCTGAACAAAACCCTGAACCCAACCTGGTGCCCTCGCCATAAACAATCAGTTCTCCCCCACTTGGGGTTCAAACTACAACTCGCTGACCTTAGCAATCTATCATGGCACCAAACTGGCTAAGCCAATCCATCCCTAAGATTACGCACACCTCCCCCATGGGAATTAGTATCAAATCTATCGTAAAGGACACTCCGAAGATCTCCAACTCGCACCCTCGATAAACTGAAGAAGCAAAAACTTCGTGTTTGTTGGCGATAGAGACTCGCAACGGACACTCTAATTCGCCCACCGGCACACCAAACTCCCTACTAAAGGTCTGAGATACGAAAGAGCGACTCGCCCCTGAGTCAAACAAAACCAGAGTAGGAAGATAGTTCACTAAAAATGTACCTAACCACATATACGACATATAAGCATAATACAGACATAATAATCAAGACAAGGGATAGAAACATACCAGCAACCACATATGGTGCTGCCCTGGCCTCCTCAGCCGTCAGCTGAAAAGCACGTCCCTGACCCCTCGGGGGCTCCGCACTACCCTGTCTCCCATCTGTAATCCTCAATGTAGCCGGTGCTGGAGCCTGCGTCGGATTGGCAGCGAGTAACGTGCAGTTGGCCTTCAAATGGCCAACCTGATCACAATGGTAACATAGCCTCATACTCGGAACCAGAGCGGCCTGGCGACAATCCTTCGCATAGTGCCCCTCCTTTCCACACTTGTGGCACCCATTATTGGCTCAACAAATCCCGTAATGAACCCTGCCACACTTCCCACAAGAGTGGCTCTGCTGACTCCCAGACCTCAAATCAGTGGTCTTAATCCGCTTCGGCGCTGGCTGCGACTGTGTCGGGGCCAGCTGCTACTCCCTCAGCTGCAGCTCAATCTCTAACTCTCGCCGTCTGGCGGCCTATTGCAACTCCAGAAGAGTATTGCATCGCTGGGTAGATACAAACTGTCGGATATCAATCTTGAGCATACTCAGATAACAGGTCATCTGAGACTTCTCGGAAGTAAACTCTTGTCAAAACATCGGCCGCTGCAGCCACTACGGCTGTAACAGCGGCAGGAGGAGGAGGATCCAGCCGGGCTTTCCAATATAGGGACTGTGATAACACGAAGCCCCCTACTTTTGATGGGACTTAGGACCCCATCAAGGCCATGAGGTGGATTTCTGATGTGGAGGGGTGCTTCTTCACTTGCTCATGTCCTACTGACCAGAGGGTCAGGTGTGTCCGGAACCTGATGAGGCTTGGGGCCAAGGACTGGTGGAGATTGACTATAGGATCTTACTCTGATGAGCAGAGAGCTGCAGTTACGTGGGAGTAGTTTCGGGACGTACCACTTCGAAGATTATGTGATTGGCTCAGAAGATAATGGGTACTTGATCTGGGAAGCTATCACAGTTAACCCGTTTGCTCATTCAAGCACCTCAAAGATTGTCAAAACTCAAAAGGAGTATAATCAGCTTGTGAATGATGTGAAAGACATTCCTCAAGATGAGAATGAGAAGTTTCAATGCAACATCAAGGCCTTAAGAATGATTAGGTTTGCTTGGCAGTCAGATACGTTTCGGTTGGTGAGTTCTTGCGCTACAGCTAAAGAGATATGGGACAGGCTGAAAGAATTGTATTCCACTAATGAAGATCTGGAACATTCAATACAAACTCTGCTGCTTTATGAATTTGGTGATTTCAAATAGAAGCCCGAAGAGAAACTTGTTCAGGCTTTTGATCGGTTTAATCATATTTTAAGTAAGATGATAAAGCATGGGATCGGAAGGAAGGTTATTGAACAAAAGGCCAACATCCACAAAAATCCAAAATAGGTGGCAGAACGAAAACACCAATGAAATCTGAGATACAAGAAGAATCTCTCAGAAAGAAAGCAGTTTTGGAGATCACAAAACCCTCATTATGTCAGGTATGAAAGGACGCATAAGTCTCGAGTAGAATCAAGAAGCGACCAACAGGAGGGTTTCGATCCTTGGAATGAAAGGAACGAAAGGATAGTTTCGGTCCACAGCAAGCAAGGAACCGAAAGGATAATTATGGTCCAAAGCGAGCAAGGAACCGAAAGGATAGTTTCGGTCCACAGCAAGTAAGCAACCGAAAGGAGAGTTTCGGTCCTCAGAACTTCAGCAACCGAAAGAACGGTTTTGATCCTCAACACAATAGCAACCAAAAGAATGGGTTCGGTTCTAAGTTCAATCAGAAGAACAAAAGGGATCATCATGCAATGATGGTAGAACAGCAGGCTTTAATAAAAAATCAACAAGCCTCCATCAATAATCTTGAAGTGCAACTTGGTCAACTAACCACTTTGGTTCATGAGAAGCTATCCCCGAAAAATCTTGAAAAGAAGACCCAATCTCACGTAATAGCTATAGATACTGAAGAAGAGGTCATCTATGAGTTCCTAGAAGCATTAGAAGTGGAGCCACAACAGCCCGATCCAAAGCCAAAGAAGCCAAGGATCGAAAATGAAGAAGCTGCTGGAACACCCAGTTCACGATGTGAGCCCGCTATGCTCACGTCGTGGGCTCTGTCTGAACAGAAAAAGTTCGTCTTTGTTTCATCATATCAACCACCTTTGCGGTTTCCTTCCCGAGCTGCCCTTAGTCCACCGGAAAGAGAGCATATAGAGTTTATTAAGCACGTGAAGGGTATCCCGATTAATACTCCCTTTGTCGAGTCGTTATCAAAAATTCCCGAATATGAAATTTTTTTACAAGACTTGATAGACACTCGTCAGCAACTAAAGAAGAATTATAAAGTTATTATAAGTGAGCAAAGTTCAAGGGATGTATTGGGAGACATAACTAAGAAGATGGGGGATCCTGGACGCCTCACTCTTCCATGTGAGTTTGGGAACAACATGAAGGTTTATGCTTTAGCCGATTCTGGGGCTAGCATAAATTTGATTATTCATTTTATCAGAAGTTGGATATTCAGAAGTTGAAGGCTGCAAGAATGACTATTCACATGGTAAACCGTTCAGTGACACAGCCACGGGGCATTGTGGAAGATATTTTAGTAAAAATTGGGAAATTCGTTTTTCCAATAGACTTTGTGGTATTGGATATGAAAGAAGATCCCAATGTACCAATTATTCTTGGTCGCCCGTTGCTAAACACTGCTGGAGCTCTTGTTGATATTCGGGAGTCTAAGCTCACCTTGAGGGTTGGTAATGAAGAGGAAATTTTTGGTATAGAAGATGGCTTTCAAGGGAATCATGCTTAAGAAGAGGTTTTTAACATTGATGAAGACAATGAACTCGAAGAATTAGAGAAGCTCATGGAAGAAGAGATCAAGGCAATTTATCAAGTTAAAAGAACAAAGCCAAGAGCATCTGTTCCATATTTAGTTAAAGTCATTGCCTACACGAGTCCAATTTCTTGGGTGAGCAAGGAAGATGATGAGATAACGAGTGATGAAGAGGAGGTTACTTCAAAAGTAACAACCCCAGTGGTGAAAGAAGAGAAGAATGCTATGGAGTGAAAGGAAGAACCTAAAGGGACCAAACGCAAGCTTGATGAAGACGAGGTCAAAGCTAAAAAGGTGTACAAAAGACGAGTTCAAGCTTACAAGAGGCGTTTCAAGGAACAAAAGATCCTAGTGGTGGATTCTTCAGATGACTCAACGTAGGAGGCACAGAGTCCAGCTCATGACTCCAAGAAAAAGAAGCGCTTCTCGGGAGGCAACCCGAGTTTGGTTTGCAATTTTTTCTTTCTTTCTTTTCTTTTTAGTTTTTGCATTTTAATCTTAGAAACATAGATCATATCATCCAACTCGCTTTATTCATAATTAAACACTGAGTGTGGGGTCCCTAAAAATGAAGTGGTGATAATTAAGAATTTAGTTAATAGACAAACTTGACTTAATAATAAAAAAAATTTCATGCAGGATTCACGACGTGATCAGTTAAGGACTCACGACGTGAATTCTGAATAAACCGGATAATATACCAATGATGCGTATCAGCCCATATTCTATTAAACTAATTGGCCCACGACTAATCCATTATTGATAAGGAATGCATGGCCCAACATTAAGCCTAGACAGGACTCACGACGTGAGTTTTGAAAAACACGAGACCACAGATTAAAGGGATAAGAATCAGTTTGACCCTCTTTTCTTTATTCCTCACGAAGTGAAACACGAGATTTGGTCCCCCAGTTCCGATTTTGGCCGACAACACTCAATTTTCGTTTTTCCTTACCTCATACTACAATTTAAGGTAATGATTCGTAATTATTATGTTTAATTTTTCTCTAATAATTGAACTTAGGGTTAGGGTTTGTTAGTTAGATGAAATGTCGAATTTACTTCTAAAAATTCACGTAATAGCCTTGGAATGTTGATGCTATGTGCTTGTAAATGGTATAGGAGTAAACCCCCATTAATATTGTGACCTGATTTTCCCTTGATTTTAGCGATTCTGCTTGCTGAGTTGCGAACTCACGACGTGAATACTGGGATTGGACATTTTCAGTTCTGTTAATTTCTAAACTTGTGGGTTGTTTCTTTTGGGTGTCTTTGTTGCTTGTTTTTTCAGAAATGGGTCCTAGAAGGGAGGCACCTCTTGGAGTTGCGGGTTTACACCCGTTTTTTAATTTTCCCACAACAATGTCCCGCGACATCTTGACTCGATGGAACAACAAATTAAGGTGGCTCTACAACCGCGAGATTGCTGTTGCTCCTACAATCAATTCGACGCGGTTGAGGGAAGTCGAACTCGTGGAAAGGCTGTCCCTATTTTTGACAAAAATATTTATTGGAGATGGATACTCGTTCACTTGCTCGGGTTGGCTCAACCTATTTCGAATTCAAGAGCGGGTGTATAAGGAATTTTGTGTTGAGTTTTTCTCAACAGTGACATTCTAGGAGACTGTCCAAGACCCACATTGGCCGCAAGCTTTGGTGTTCCGGTTGGGGGGAGAGTACCGGGAGTGCAGCCTCGTTGAATTTGCTTGGAGAGTTGGACTATATGATCGACAAGAGGCAATGACTCCCGAATTTGGTATGTTCTTAAGCGCAGAAGCTATAGGATACACGGAGGGTGTGACTGGATATGTTTTCTGGCATAATATTGCGTCCGAAATGTTTAATTCCGGAGTGTCTCCCGAGAGTAGTATTCGGTCCCCTATCCATCGCTTACTCCACCGTTCCATCACATTCTCCATCAATCATAGGAGGCATGGAGATAAAGTAACAAAAAAAATTATTCTTCTTATGGTGTATCTTGCAGCCCGGAGTGTGTTGCAACATTCCTTATTTTCTGGCACGTTTTCTGGCCGGGTCTGCAGCTAGTTCTCGCCCTGGGAGCCCCATTTGTGGAGGGCAATTTATTATGTGTTTGGCCCGCTTGTATCATTTGGTTGTTCCTGATATTACTCGTTCCATGACTTGTATGGATGAGCATAAGTTTGGCATGGGGTATTTGGAGACTATGCGGGTTGTCAGAAACTTTGGGTCGCATTGGGGAATAGTACCTTCAGATGATGAGGGTAATGAGGGTGATGAGCAGCCTGATACACAACCAGAACAACCACAACTGAGGCCGGGGCGGAGGAACGTAAGAGGAAGGGGAAAAAGAGGGCAACCAATGCATCCACCCACATCCATGGTAGGAGCACCTTTTTGGGGTGATATGACTGGTTATTTTGACCAATTATCTTTAAGTGTAAGCTGGATTGATGGCACCATGGAGAACGTCGTTAGACACCTTGGGGTGGAGCAGCCGCCTCATTTGGGGTATCATTACCCAATTTTCCCGAGGTGGACGGAGTATAGAGGACATGGAGGCGACGGAGCGGGCACTAGCGGGGTGAACAAGGATGAAGAGGATGATTGATCGTTTCTTTTCGCTTTATTATTTTAGTTTTGTTTGGTTTAGTTTTATTTTGTTTTTATTTGTTTGGGATTGTAAAAATATTAAGATATTATGTTATTTTTCTCTTCTTGGTTGTTATTTTTCAGAATTACTAGGAGCGCATGATGGGTTTTAGGTAAAACAAATAAACTAGAAAAACAATTCCTAAGTTCACATGCAACCTACTTTGGATCTATGTTTTATCTATTGAACATACAACTTTGAATTGTAAAACAAGAACCCTAGAGGAGAGAGGCTATAATCGAAATTTACAAACTAGGGTTTAGTAATTACATACCTTTCAATTGTTATAGTAAACAATTGATAATTCCCTTGATCTTGATCTTGATCATTCTTGGAAGCTTAGCACCACAAGTGTAATGCCTCTAATGGAATCACACCCAAACTAGCAAGAAGGAAAGTAAAGGAGAGAGGGGAGAGGGAGTATGCAAAATTTCGGCCCTTAGGGTTTCCTCAAAAGAAAAGAGTGACCAAAACATGAACCAGGAGGCTCCTTATATAGCTGAGGGATCTAGGGTTTAGGGGAAACCCTAGTTATCCTTTGCTTAGGGCCTAAGCAAACCCAAGGGCCTTATCCAAGCCCCTATGGATGAAATTATTAGGGTTTCCCCTAAAGATTTCGTCCACCCTCTTCCAAGGGGGTTCTAGAGCCTTCCACTCAACTATTAGATAATTGCAAACTAGTCCCTGCACTTTATAATTAATTCTTTTAACCCCAAAATTAATTCTAATTAATTTCTGGCTAACAATTAATTAAACATAATGATTTCTAATTAATATATTAATCTTTTAACATATTAATAAATTCATTTATATTAATTTATTAATCTTATAATAAATTAATATCTCTCCTTTCATAATTTCCTTGTCTGGTTGCTAGGTTTGAGGGCAACCCAAAAGGACTGTGCTGCTATCAATTCAAGTACATACCAATTATAGTTATGGGCTTAGACACCTAATCCAACAGTCTCCCACTTGGATAAGTCTGTAACTATAATTGCTAGTATGCCTTCTAAATTTGACCAGCAAATTGTAGCTTCCAAAAAGCTGTTGACGAACTCTGACCCAGTCAGTTACGTGTCCTAAGATAAGTGATCATATAATCCTTCGTTCTGCTAGATATCTCTAGACAAAAGACATGGAATGCAATCAACCTCTTTGTCCAGAATCTATGTTTCCCGATTCCTGATTTGTGATGATGTAGGACTTCTAATTGAACACATCAATTTAGTCCTGGCTGGGCCCAACACATAAGTCAACACCAAATCATCGAGGGGCCCACAGATATCGCTTTTCCAGTTAGGGCAAAAGGAACGAATAAACATTGATTCATATGCTTGTATCTTTTACTCATCAAACCATACATGATAATACGTTTTATAACACCAAGTTACTGATGCGTTTTCGTATCACCAATGCATAGCCGACTTGCAAATTACAACTCATATATCTCTGTTTCAAGATTATAAGATATTATCATCTCAGTATTACTCGTGATGAATTCCATGAAGTAATACTCTGAGCGAGGGTTTATCCAATACTCAAATCTCAATTTCTGAGTACTCATGAACGTTGCAGCAAATACATTGCCATGTCTATCCTTAGACAATCTACAATCCAGTTCATGACAGTCTTGATTCACTACTTACTTCCAAAAGTACGAGCGACTGTGGAGTTTGAATAATCTTATTATTCGGGAAGTAAAACATGCAAAAAATGAAACACAATAATAAACAATTGACAAAAGGTAGAACCCAAACTTATAAATAATACTTTATTATTTAATCACCAAAAGTCAATTACATTTACTTTGTTACAAGTTTCAGAAAACTAATCTAACTACTAAAGCTAATATCATCTTTCAGTCCTATGCTCCGAGCATGTTGAATATGCTTAGCCCTACTCAGACCCTTTGTGAGAGGATCTGCTGGGTTATCTTCAGATGACACCCTCTTCACTATAAGATGGCCTTCTTCTACTCTATGTCTGATGAAATGGTACTTTCTGTTGATATGTCTGGTTTTACCATGATCTCTCGGTTCCTTTGTCAAGGCAACCGCTCCTTCATTATCGCAGAACAGTTCCATAGGCTCTTGGATGGTTGGAACAACTCCGAGATCCCAGATGAAGTTCCTCAACCAAGCTGCTTCTTTCGATGCTTCACTTGCTGCTATGTACTCTGATTCACAAGTAGAATCAGCCACCGTATCTTACTTGGAACTCTTCCAAGTAACTGCTCCTCCATTTAATAAGAATACCCAGCCTGACTGAGAACGGAAGTTATCTCTATCCGTCTGAAAGCTGGCATCACTGTAACCATCTACTCTCAAAGTATCATTGCCACCAAGTACAAGGACCCAGTCCTTCGTCCTTCGCAAATACTTGAGTATATTCTTTACGGCTATCCAATGTGCGCTACCTGGGTTTCCCTGATAGCGACTGACCATGCTCAAAGCAAATGCCACATCAGGGCGAGTACATGTCATAGCGTACATGATCGATCCGACAGCGGAAGCATAAGGTACACAACTCATGTCATCTATTTCCTCATCTGTACTTGGGCATTGAGTCTTACTCAATTTAGTATTGCTCTGGATAGGTAGCTCTCCCTTCTTAGAATTTTCCATACTAAACCTCTTTAGTACCTTATCCAAGTATGTGCTTTGACTAAGTCCAATTAGTCTCTTCTTTCTATCTCTCAATATTCTAATCCCAAGAATATAGGCGGTTTCTCCTAGGTCTTTCATGGAAAAACACTTTCCAAGCCAAGATTTAACTTCATTCAAGGTTGGAACGTCGTTACCAATGAGTAATATGTCATCGACATATAACACCAGAAAAGTTACTATACTCCCACTAGCCTTGATATACACACAAAACTCATCTTCACTTCTAGAGAAACCAAACTCTTTGACTTTCTCATGGAAGCAAAGATTCCAGCTGCGAGATGCTTGTTTCAATCCATAGATGGATTTCTCAAGCTTGCACACTCTATTGGGAAACTTTGCATCAACAAAACCCTCTGGCTGACTCATGTAAACATCTTCAGCCAACTTCCGGTTAAGGAAGGCAGTCTTGACATCCATCTGCCAGATTTCATAGTCATGAAAGGCAGCTATGGCGAGCAATATCCTAATAGATTTAATCTTAGCTACTGGCAAAAAGGTCTCATCATAGTCAACCCCTGGGGTTTGAGTGAAACCTTTTGCAACCAGTCGAGCCTTGAATGTATGCACATTCCCGTCCATGTCTGTCTTCTTCTTAAAGATCCATTTGCACCCAACTGTCTTACGACCTGGTGCACTATCAACCAAATTCCAAACTTGGTTGTCATACATGGACTTAATCTCGCTGTCCATTGCCTCTTTCCACTTGGAAGCCTCTGAGCCTGCCATTGCTTCCTTATAAGTGACTGGTTCATCTAAGTTTACCAATGTTCTGTCACTTATGAATGTGTCACCATCTGAAGTAATATGAAAACCATACAACTCAGGTGGCACACTCACCCTAGTGGATCTTCGAAGAGGTAATGATTTATCAACTGGTTCAACAGGAACTGTTTCCTCTGGTTGAGTGCTAGTGTCATCTAAGGTTCCTTCATTGGTTGACTCTTGAATCTCTTCAAGGTCAATGGTACTCCCACTGTCCTCTTTGAATATGAGCTCTCTTTCTAGAAAGACTCCTCTTCGAGCTACAAAGACCACGTTTTCACTAGGCCTATAGAACAAATATCCAAAAGACCGCTTTGGGTAACCAATGAAAACACATTTCTCACTTCTAGCTGCTAGCTTGTCGTGAGTCTCTCGTCTTACGAAAGCTTCACAACCCCAGACTTTAATATGTGCTAACGAGGGAACTTTCCCTGTCCACATTTCGTGAGGTGTTTTGGCAACCTTCTTTGTAGGGACAAGATTGAGGATATGGGCAGTTGTCTCTAAGGCATACCCCCAGAAGTGAATAGGAAGCAAGGCACGACTCATCATAGAACGAACCATGTCTAACAAGGTTCGATTACGCCTCTCAGCTACACCATGTAACTGTGGTGTCCTAGGAGGAGTCAATTGTGAGACTATCCCACATTCTTTCAGATAGTCGTTGAACTCGATGCTAAGATACTCTCCGCCTCTATCGGATCTAAGTATCTTGATCTTTCTACCCAATTGATTTCGACTTCATGTTTAAACTCTTTGACCTTTTCAAAGGTTTCTGACTTATGTTTGATCAAGTAGATGTAACCATATCTGCTATAATCGTCAGTGAAAGTCACATAGAATCGATTAGCATCCCTTGTGGTTGATCTGAAGGGCCCACACACATCTGTGTGTATGAGATCCAACAGACCTTCACCTCTTTCACAAGACCCTGTGAATGGTGATTTTGTCATCTTTCCCAAAAGACAAGATTCACACATATCATCTGATTTTAAGTCAAATGATTCCAACACTCCATCCTTTTGGAGTTGGGCTATGCGTTTCTTGTTAATGTGTCCAAGACGACAATGCCACAAGCATGCCTTGTCTACACTATTAGACAAGTCAATATTAAGTACACTATTTCCTAAGCTATCAACACAAGTCACAGTTTCATACACACCATCACAAGGTAAAGCTTCAAACACAAAAACACCATTCTTATAAACAGAAATTGAACCATTCAAATCATTAAAAGAATATTTAAAACCTTGTCTGAACAATGCATGAAATGAAATAATGTTTCTCGTCATCTCAGACGAATAGCAACAATTTATTAAATCTAATCTAACATCATTACTGAGCAAAAGTTGATAAACTCCGATCTTGGTAACTGGTGAAGATTTTTTGTTCCCCATGATCAAGTTTATTCTCCCATGCTCTATCTCCTCACTTTCCCTTAGCCCCTGCAAATCAGAATAGATATGAAAACCACATCCTGTATCAAGGACCCATGAACGAGAAGATAATGAGTTATTAGCAAAAATAGTGTAAATACCTGCCGATGATGGCTTCACTTTGCCATCCTTGATATCTTGCAGATATTGTGGGCAAGATCTCTTCTAATGCCCCTTTTGATTGCAGTAAAAGCAAATGGCCTCTTTTGGATCAGAAACATGGGGAGTGGAACCATTAGGCTTAGCCTTCGAGCCATTACTAGATGACACAGCTTGAGCCTTGCTCTTCCAGTTTTGCTTGGGAGGACCTTTCCTCTTCTTCCCCTTTCCCTGTCCAATGGCCAAGACAGGGGCACTTGCAGGTGTGGAGGGTATACTTTTACCCTTCATCCTTGCCTCAGCTGTCTGCAACAAGTTGTGCAATTGGGCCAATGTCTGCTCAGTGTTGTTCAAATAGTAAGTTAAGATAAAATGACCATAACAATCAGGCAATGAGTTCAAGACCATGTCAATGGCCAATTCCTCATCGAAGTGAATGTTGATCTTGACCAAACGCTCTATGTAGCGTTGCATTCTTTGCATATGAGATACAACCGATTCCCCCTCTTTCATCTTGCAAGCCATGAGTGACTTGACTACCTCAAACTTTTCTTGACGAGCTCGCTTATGGTACTTTTCCATAAGGTCCTTGTTCATCTCAAAAGGCCAGTAGTCCTCATAGTAACTCTGCAATTCTGGGGACATAGTTGCAACCATGATGCATGCCACTTTGGTAGCATCATCATAGTGTTTCTTGTAGGCAGCATACTCTTCGGGAGTGGCTTTTGACTCATCAAGTTCTTTGAGCTCCTTTTCAAGGACATACTCTTTATCCTCAAATCTGAGCTCCATCTTGATGTTACGCATCCAATCGTTATAGTTCGAGCCATCCATAATGACTTTGGAGCAGATGTTGAGTAAAGAGAAGTTGTGGCTGGAGGATGATGAAGCAGAAGTGTTTCCAGGAGTAGACATCTGAAAAGAAAGATAGTTATAGTTAGATTTCAAGACACCTCAATATAATAACCCAAAGATATCATATCAAGGTTAGGATCCAACTATGACGATTTATAACTTAGAAATGGGATGCCGAGATCCAAGTTCAAATCTCATAAAGGTAGGTGAATGACGATTCACCAATTCCACCATTAGACAAAATAAACGAAGTGAAACTCCTAATTCTTTTGAGATACATTAAAACTATTTAATGACATGTTTTAATCTCGGATTATGCTCTACTATTTGTGACTGGGATACCGAGGATCACAAACTAGATGTGAATAACCATACAAATGTGCTTGGTAACCTTATTGTTTTATCACTAACTAATGATGTGCCGGTAAACCACACGCGCTCCATCAAAATGATAATTATAAGATACCCATTACTACTCTTTATTAGTGCCTTTTAGTGTGCCGGTTAACCACACACGCTCCACTAACGACCAATAAAGCACAATGTGCAATTTCATGGATTAGCACACTTTCCACATTTTTCCTAAAGTAACTAGAGTTGGGATTTTGAAAAATAATGTTCTAGTACTTTCTTTAATAGCATTATACTTTTAATGAGAAGTAGTTGTCCTATCAAATTCGTTCTGCTAACGACCCTCCACTAATCAAGGAAGCGGTGGGTGAGAGTGGACACCCATTCAACTACCATTTTATAGGCAGTTTCCTTATACCCCCCTTATAGACTAGCTTCGTGAATGAGGCATACTAGCGATTTGACTGACCATATTCTTATACATATATAATATTTAACTTTTAATTATAATATATATAAGGTGTGTTTTAAAACATTTTAAAACTCCAAGGGTTTATATAAATTTTTCAAAATTTAAACTATTAAATTTTAAATTTAAATAAACCAATTAATTAGATTTAATATTTATCTATTAATTAACTTTTAATTAATTTATTAAATCTTGTAAGGATTATCCAATCAAATCAATCAATTAATTTAATCCTAATCCTTATCCCTCTAAATTTCGAAAATATGGGGATAGGATAATTTCCTTATTTTTCTCAATTATCCAATAAGGCAACTATTATCCAAAACAAAGAAACCCTAATCTTTATAGCATATTTCGAAATTTTCAAGGGAGGAGGCTAGGGTTTTCAAAACCCTAACCCTAATTTCGATTAGGGTTCTTTGGAGGCTAGGGTTTTCAAAAACCCTTTGATCCATAACCCTAAAAATCGAAAAAAATGGCCTTTAGGGTTTAATAGCTATAAACCCTAATTTGCAATTCAACAATTATAACAATTCAATTTAAAACAAACAAATGCTCTGATACCACTGATGGGTTTTAGGTAAAAGAAATAAACTAGAAAAACAATTCCTAAGTTTACATGCAACCTACTTTGGATCTATGTTTTATCTATTGAACATACAACTTTGAATTGTAAAACAAGAACCCTAGAGGAGAGAGGCTATAATCGAAATTTACAAACTAGGGTTTAGTAATTACATACCTTTCAATTGTTATAGTAAACAATTGATAATTCCCTTAATCTTGATCTTGATCTTTCTTGGAAGCTTAGCACAACAAGTGTAATGCCTCTAATGGAATCACACCCAAACTAGTAAGAAGGAAAGTAGAGGAGAAAGGGGAGAAGGAGTATGCAAAATTTCGGCCCTTAGGGTTTCCTCAAAAGAAAAGAGTGACCAAAACATGAACCAGGAGGCTCCTTATATAGCTGAGGGATCTAGGGTTTAGGGGAAACCCTAGTTATCCTTTGCTTAGGGCCTAAGCAAACCCAAGGGCCTTATCCAAGCCCCTATGGACGAAATTATTAGGGTTTCCCCTAAAGATTTCGTCCACCCTCTTCCAAGGGGGTTCTAGAGCCTTCCACTCAACTATTAGATAATTGCAAACTAGTCCCTGCACTTTATAATTAATTCTTTTAACCCCAAAATTAATTCTAATTAATTTCTGGCTAACAATTAATTAAACATAATGATTTATAATTAATATATTAATCTTTTAACATATTTATAAATTCATTTATATTAATTTATTAATCTTATAATAAATTAATATCTCTCGTTTCATAATTTCCTTGTCTGGTTGATAGGTTTGAGTGCAACCCAAAAGGACTGTGCTGCTATCAATTCAAGTACATACCAATTATAGTTATGGGCTTAGACACCTAATCCAACAGTGCATACAAAGGATGTCAAGATATGAATGCATATGTGTTTAGCCGGGAGTGTTTAAAGTCGAGAGTCGAGACCCATAATTTAAATTAAGTGTGGGGTGAGTCAAGCGAGAAGAAAGTTAGAGAGAAGAGTCAGAATTAATAGGGTTAGAAGAGTCTTAATCCATTAAGACATGGGGTTGAATATAAGAATTGAAAGAAAGATTGGAAGAAAAGTATTTATGGGATTCTAGTTTTCACGTCGTGACCCCTTTTGTTATTCACCTCGTGAGTCAGTATCTGGTGACTTTCCAGAACCCGTTTCCAATCGAATTCACGACGTGAATCTTCATAAACTCACGTCGTGACTTTACCATTTTCACAAAGGAGTCTTATTTTTCCATATTCATTATGTGGTTCACCACCATTCTTTTTGGGATTATTATGAAGATAATTATGGCTCCTTTTCTCTACCCTACAATGTGGTGTATGCTTTCCCACATTGTTCTGTTCATTTTGCACATTTTTCTGCACCACATTTGTTGAAGATTGAAGACTCGATTCCATATTTTGCCGGTACATTACTTATCTCGCGTATTAAAGATCCAAGTTTCTATTTCTCAAAGTCTATATTCAAAATGCACGTTTTATCCGCGCTTTTGGAGATGATCACGTCACTATCCCACGGGAGTCTGTTCCTTTTTCTCCTTTCTCTTAATTTTTTATATTAATTTAAGCATACAATGGGGGCATTGTATGAAATAAGTGTGGGGTAGGGGGTAGAAAAAGTAAATTGCTAGATAATTTGGTAAATTTTGAAATTTTTAATAGTTAAATCTAGTGATAATAATTTGAACTGTAGTTGCTAGTGTTATATGGGATGATCCGATAAGAGCTCAAATGTTTAGTTGAGCCAATACACGTTATAGTGCATTTGTGGCCTCCCTTATTTTAGTGAAATCATGGAACAAAAACATGACCCGACTTAATTTGAGGAACGCAAAATGTTTAGCAGCCTGAACCTGAAATGTATCCAGGAAAGATATGTCTTAACCAATAAAGGTTGAAGTTAAGCGCCCTTACTTAAGCATGTAGGTTTTTGAGTGATGTATATAAAAAAGTGAGTTGTACATGAAAAAAAAGAGAGAGAAATTACTAAAAAATTCTTGAAGAATTTTGGAGCTATCAAAGTATGAAGATCAAAGATCAAAATTCCAAAGAATCAAAAGTTGAAGATACCAAAAATTATAAATGTGGTGAATTCAAGCAATCAAAGATCAAATATCAAAGAAGGGAAGAATTCCAAGAGCTCCATTGTGGTATCTAAAGTTGTAATTTATAGATTATGTATGCTTGGGCAGCTTAACCAAAAATATCTTGAGGTTAAAAAGCTTTCTGAGGATGGATTCGGAGGGTTGCATAAAATGAGCATTGTTCGAAAGAAGTGGGTAATTGTTTATGAAGATTGTGAGTATTTAAAGTATGGGGACGTACTTTAGGAAAAATTTAGACACAAATGCATGCGTTGAGGTCTTGGCATAATGGCTGAGCTGGAATTGGATTTTTCCATGAGATGTTAGTGGTGAAGGTTTGAGTTTAAATAAGTAGATTTGCTTGAGGGCAAACAAAGCCTAAGTCTGGGGTATTTTGATATTGCCATATTTATACATATTTTTAGGCAATATTTAAGTACAATTATATATATATATATATATATATATATATATATATATATATATATATATATATATATATATATATATATTGGTCATTTGCATAGAATAATGGTACTTATAAGGTTAAATTATATTTTTCAGCCAAAAAGAAGACATTTTGAAGAAAGGGACTAAAAGCGTTAAAGGATGGAACTTTGGAGGTTGAAGGCTTGAAAGACAAGAAAAACACCCAAAAAAGATGTACTCACGACGTGAACAGTTGATGGTTCACGACGTGAGTGGAAAGAGTTAGAAGATAAGCATCCGGGTGAAGGAATCCTTGACGATCACGATTACCTCGAGTTCACGACGTGAGTTTTAAATTCTCACGACGTGAACGATGATTTTGCATAATATATATACCCTTCTCCATTACGATTGGGGATAACTTTGGATGGCCTAGGAGGATTCCTGGAGACGAAATTCAGAGGAAAAGAAGCTCTGGAAGTTGGTTTTAACACCAAGGAAGGAGAAGTTCATAATTTGTCTTTATAGATTGGTACATTTAAACATGTTTTTGATTATAGTATTTGTTTGTTTAGCTGTTAGTATGTCCAGCTAAATCTAGTTGCTTCTGTTAGCTAGAAGAAGCTGGAACTCATGGTTTTAATACATTAGACTTAACTTTACTTGTTGGTGATATGCCTGTGTTGATTGATTTTACCTAGCACGCTTGAATTAATTATTTGATTGCTTTGAATTCTTGTTTTGTGTAGTTAGTGAACACAAATCTGCATGAACTTGAATACCTAATAATATAGTGAGCACTAGTTTATTGTAGCTAAGATCAAACCAATCTTAGATTAGTAATTGAATCATTAAATCAAGTTATGTTAGAGAACTCATATTATGACTGCAATTGTGTTTTGATTAATCAATCTTTCATGGCTCCAATCTTATTTAATAATTGATTATGTGTTAACTATTGTATGACCATAAATAGATTTACATGAATTAATTAATAATTAGTAGATTTAGAAATAAATTGCTAATACTTCTTTAATTGGTCACCAACAGTAATAGTCATAACCAATGTATAACCATTGAGTGAAAGCGGATTCGAACTAACAGAAGTGTTTTGTTTATTGATTGAGTTTTTGTTAAAGGATTAAGTTCATCTAAACTTGGAAAATTAGATAAAACCCCCTTTTTAGCTTATTAATAATTAGATTAATTTAGTAGTGAATAGATTAATTAATAACACCGTTCCCTGTGATCGACACCCAACTTACCAAACTATTCTATAATTCGACTAGGTACACTGCCTAGGTGTATTTTAGTTAGTTAGTTAGTTAGGTTATAAATTATAGAATTAGTGGGTACTATCGTGCACACCAAGTACTCAATAAGGATTTATTTTGTAACTTGAAGGTTACAATTGAAAGCCCAACATAGTACGAAGAGCGGATGCAGGATTGAGCACTACCTGCTATCGAGAAGTCCAAGAGTTAGTTACTCTTTCGAGGAAACATAGAACTTACATTTATTACCTAGGATGAAGAGATAACATACGGAATCATTATACAAGTCCTATTTCGTTGATGATTCCGGGACGTAATCATCCTAAGAGGGAGATAATTATAACGCCCGCAGATCCGGGCTAATAAATTTAGAGACGATAAGCGTCAAAATGACTTTTTGATGGAAGATTATTTAGAAGGAGTAATCTTAAATAAGTTGTAGTATATATTAGAAGGATTCCGTACATATAAAGAACGCTGAAATCCGAGTTATAACGAAGAAGTTATGACCTGTCGAAGTTTCGCGACAGATGCGGCACGACACAACGCGACGTAAATAGTGAATTTACGTTAGAGCGATATTTGGGCTTAGTGATCGAAACAGAAGTCGTAGAATACGTTAAACCGAGAGCGTGCACAAAAAGAGTGCCAAATCTGACTTTGTATGAGGAAGTTATGATTTTTCTAAGTTTCATCTTAGCGGTATGCAGTCTGAAGTTCGATTTTGAGATCGAGTGATTTCTAGCCGAAACAATCTAAACGAGAATCGAAGATCTCTTTAATAGTAGTGCAACGGTAAAAAGACAGATGAGAACAGACGTCGGAGGAAGAATTTATGAATTTATAACGGAGTTTTCTTGTCCCGGCCTACTAAAAATAACATAATAAAAATAAAGTTGAAATCAGCCGACAGAGTCTAAACGAAAGTTGTAGAGCATAGTCTCAAATACGTGTGGATATAAAGAACGTTGAAAATGTAGTTCGTATGAGGAAGATATGAATTTCTGAAGTTTATAAATAATTAAAATATATTTATTTAATTATAAAATCGGATAATACCAAACCCGTGACTCATCCGGCCCTATCCACCCGGTACGCCCAGTGTACCTAGATGTACGCCCAGCGTACATGTCGACAGAGGATTACGCTCAACGTAATTTGGGGTTACGCCCAGCGTAACTCGGGGTTTCAGCCCCTATAAATAGAAGTCGAAGACAACCCAGTTCTTTGCTCATTTTATTTCTTTCTCTCTCATTTTTGCATCATTTTACGTGCAAGAAATATCCCGAAGCCCCGATATTAATCCCGAGCCCCGAAGATCCAGAGAAGTAAAATTCCTAAGCCGAAGCTCTGCCCGCGTGAAGCCCAGTTTTTGGAGAAAACGTCCCAGTTTTATCGGAAATGATTATTTTAAGAGACGAGGTGATGTCCAATCATCGTCTTATCAAGTGAGTGTGTAGTTATTTTCTTCTAACACATAAATACGAAGCATTTGCTATGAAATACGTGTTATGTGTTTATATATTGTTTGTTTATTTGAGATGGGTGGAATGAATGTTTTGTTGGATTAGTGTCTAAGTCCATAACTATTTTGGTATGTACTTGACCCGATTATGAGCATGGTCCTTTTGGGTTGCCTTCACCATAGCAATATGTAGGATGATTTAAGGAGAGAAAGGTTTAAATATGATTTATTAATATATTATGAGAATAATATATTAAAGGAGAAATCATATTGTTTAATTAATATTAGTCAATAATTAATTGATAATTAATTTTGTGGCTAAAAGAGATTAATTAAACTTAGGGGACTGAAGTTGTAATTATAAGATAATTATAATTGGGCTATGGATCACCTAATAATATATAGGTTGGACGAATTCTATGGGAAGTCCATTAGAAATCGTCCAAGGGATATGTTAAAGGAGTCCATGGGCTGCTTAGGGCCTAAGCAGTCAGATTAGGGTTTCCTAGTTCTAAACCCTAATAGCCTACATGTATATAAAGGGCCCCTATGCCCCAAAAACGTGGACAAGTCTTCCATTAGGGTTTCTAGTCGTTTTTGGGCAGCCTCCTTTCTTCTCCTCTTCATCCAAGTTGTATATGGTGTTTGTGACTCCATTAGAGGTGCAGCACTTGAGGCACTAAGCTTTCTAAGGCCAATTCAAGCAAGGAATTGATTGTTATTGCTATATAACAATCAAAGGTAATTCTATAAACCCTAATTCAGTTTGTAATTTGTTAGATCTAAGTTTGTTAGTCTTGGATTCAAAGCATGTGCAATAGAGAAACCTAGATCCAATCATTAGGGTTTGTATGAGCACATAAGATTGTTCTTATGCCTAAAACCCATCAGTGGTATCAGAGCCTTGATTGGTTTCAGTTGTATTTGATGCTTATATGTTTTATGAATTTGACAAATTAGGGTTTATGGCATGTAAACCCTAAGGCATGGTGTTTCTCGCAAATTAGGGTTGCAAAACCCTAGTTGGCGATTTTTGATAGGGTTCTTAAATTTTTTTTTTGCCTAGCCTCCAAATTTCGAAATTAGGGTTAGGAAACCCTAGGGATTTCGAAAATCCCTTGCCCCCAAGATAAGATCCCAAGATTTTAGGGATTTGGATATTGCTATCTTTGTGATTATCAATTTAATTGTTTAAACTGGATAATTGAAGATCTTGTATTATCCTTTCCATACATTTAAAAAATAAAATGAGATTAAGTCAAATATAGATAATCACAAAATTAATTGTTTAATTTGAATTATTTGTCATTTGATCCCTTATGTTTTGAAATGTTTCAAAACTTGCCCTCAAGTTTTGGAATTTAAAATTTGACTAAAAGTTTAATTTTGAAATGTTAAATTCTAAAACCCTAGTAATTTGAAAAGTTCAAATCACACCCTTATGGTTTTATTAATTAATTAAAGTGTATAATTAAAGGTGATTTAATAAACCCATAAAGTTTTGGTTTACATTTAATTAAATTAAAAGTATAATTTTACTAAATTAAACCACCTAGTATTTTAAAAGTGTAAAATACACCTTATACTATATATAACATTAAAAGTCTAATATTATATATGTATGAGTAATCAGTCAGTCTTACCGTTAGTAGGCCTCATTCACGAAGCTGGTCTATAAGGGGTGTTTAAGGAAATTGCCTATAAAATGGCGATTGAATGGGTATCCACTCTTACCCACCGCACTCTTAACTAGTGGAGGGTCGTTAGCCGAACGGGTAGGATAGGACAGAAACCCTCCATTATAAGTATAATGAAGTACAAAGTAACTAAATGCTTTTTCAAATTCCCAAATCATAGTTACTTTAGGCAAAATGTGAAATTGTATGCTGACCCATGGAATCACACTTCATACCCTTGTCAAACGTTAGTGGAGCGTGTGTGGTTAACCGGCACACTAATTTGGGGATGACATTGGTGGCGAAGGGTGGCTTGATGTTTGTCATAGATCAATGGAGCGTGTGTGGCTAACCGGCACATTGATTAGGTGATAGTAGCATTGGGTGCACCACGTGATTCGTATGGTTATTCACACCTTGTTTGTGATCCTCGGCATCCCAGTCACAAATAGTAGGGCATAATCGAGATTAAACATGCCATTGAAAAGTTCAATGAATCTCAAAAGATCTAGGAGTTTCAATTCATTTAAAACTTAATCTTCCTTTTCGTTTTTCATGGTGAAAATTGGTAAATCGTCATTTACCTACCTTCAAATATTTTGCAACTAGATTACGGCATCCCTTTTCTAGGTTGTAGAATATTGTGTTGGATCCTAGCTTGATGTTTCATTTGGGTGTTACATCAAGAATTCTAATCAACATAACTTGAATTTTCTCCCGTTTTGTAGATGTCTGAATCTTACAATGGTCTTCCCAAATCCTTTGGAACAAGCTTTCCAAATGAAGATGACATTCCGAGATACGATCAAGGAAATGAGAGTCATGCTTCACTTCCTCCACCTCCTCCAATTGTTCTCCCTGACCCACAAGTTCAAAGGCTTGAAAAGTTCAAGCTCACTCAAGCCCTTTTGGCAAGTAAACACGAAGATGGAAAACCTGTGTGTACACACGTCTTAGAGATGAAGTCACACATTGATAGGTTAAACATGTTGGGTGTCGAGATTTCAAGTGAGTTGGCTGCTGACTGGGTTCTTCAGTCACTTCCTGAATCATATAGTGAGTTCGTTAGAGAGTACTATATGATGGACCACGACGTGACCTTAATTGATCTCACCTATTTGCTTATAGCTGCTGAATCAACAATGATTTGGCGTGCTGGTCAAGCAAATTTGTCTGGTGAATCAAACTCCCAAACTTCAATGGACACTGGCAACATTGGAAGTCCAGAAAGAACTAAGTCTGTGATTGTCCGATGTGCTGTGCCAAAGGACTCCATTTGCTTTTATTGCCAAGAGAAGGGGCATTGGAGACGAAGCTGCCCTAACTACCTGAGAGATCTAAGAGATGGGAGAGTCAAGACGTATGGCTCTGCTTCAGGTAAAATCCATTATCTAACTCTTTTGAGTTCCTATTCTAGATTCTTAATACATGATGTGATAAGATTACATTTTATGTTTTGTAGGATCGAAGAAAAGAGAGGAATCTTGAGGGAAGAAGTGAGCTGAATCTAATCATGAAGAAATGGATTTCGATCGCATTACTTGAAGAATAGATTCTTGAGCTACTACTTGGAGTTAGAATAGATTGTTAAGAAATATGTAATAGCATAGTTTTTCAATTGAATTGTAAGGACAAATTTTTTCCGCAATAAAATGAATTTTGATTATTTATTTATCCTTGCAATGGCATGTATGAAAAATTGATGTTTGAATGTTTCTATTATTAGCAATAATGGATTTGATTCTTAATTATGTTATTTGTGGAAATGTCAAAAGTTTACCAAATAGGGAGAGTTTCTCATCGCCCAAGTTTCAATTGGACAGAAACTTGGAATCATGCAATGTGTATTGTATGATGAATGAAAAACTTTCACATTTGGGAAACTTAGACTAATTCTTTGACAAAGTGTCAATTGAAGGACTAGGAGATCAAGTACACTAGGTTGTGCGTTGATCAAGTCTACCACAAGAGTGACAAAGATATTCGTCATGATTTACTAAAGTTTAGTAAATATGGTTATACTTATAAGATTGAGTATAACTCTGAGTTGACTGAAATAGTTTCAATCAATAGCAGAACGAATAAGAAGAATCAAGAAGGCAGAAAGATAAAAGTTTCTCCATTCTAAGAAGAAGGGAGAGTGCCTTTTATTGTGTTTTATGATGAAGTCTTAATGATTAAGAACCATATCTCAATTGATCCTCTAAGTGATTCTTAGTACATTTGCATGTCTAAGAAGAGGAATCGAGAATTGTAGAAATGGTTAAATCAAAGAGTCAATCATACTTCGTTCCAATATCAAGTCTTAGAGTCATACTCCAAGATTGTGACATTGAGTGACAAGTCTTAAGTAGGTTTATAACACTCATCAAATGCGGAATTTGGAAAAGTTTTCTTATTCTTGCACATTAGAAATTGATAAGTTGTGATGTCTTGGATAAGACAAAGAAGAACTAGGACCAATTTGTGAAATGTTTTATCTTGATAAGAACTACACTAACTCTTGAATATTTGCTTTGTCAAGAAATGTTTCTTGACAAGAGAATCTTATATATCAAGGAGTCAGTGGGAGTCTTAATGGCCTTGAAAGGTTTCAAGAACAAATCAAGAATAAACCTTATAGATCATCACTAGCACACGACTTGAGGTTTACAACCTGTCATACTGACATTATCTTGTTTCTGTGCCATTCCAATTGAGTTAGTTGCATATGTGAGTTCTATGAGTTCTCATTTGAATGCATACTAGAGCCTTAGTCGATGTAAAGTACATTGATATGGAAGGACAAGTTACTAAACTACTTGGAAGACATGGTGGGCACTCGTGATACCATAGGGCAAGAAATTAAGATTAAGAAAGTTTAGTCTATATGAGTTTGGATTTGTCGCAAACCTTGGTTTTGGCAAATTCACATGGATAGGAACCCATACACCATAAAATCTAAGTGTCATAAGATTCCCTCCTTCATGAAAATGACTGTGAGGAAATACTTTCACTAAGAGAGGTTTTAAGAAGATAGCAATTGTGAAAATTGTATTCTCACATTCGATTATGGTTACAGCATCCCTTTCCATAGTTCGAATTGTGAGATTTGGCAATTGGTTTGAACATTTGGAACTTAGTAACATAAATTCTAAATTGCTTAAACACACATATGAGCTATCTAAGGTGAAGGTGTATAAGTTTAAGAAGCTTAGATAAAGGCTTATCGAAGCATCTGGTATTAGAAATATGAATTTCAGAAATTCAATAGGCATTGTTTTCTGGAAGTTCATTTGTTTTCTGAATACATGTCAAAGCTAGTGGGAGCATAAGTGTTATGCTTATATGATAATAATCATCATGATAGTGGGAGCATAAGTGTTATGCTTATATGATTATTATGACGAGTATTGCAAGTTAGCAATATTAATTATAGAAAAACAAAGATTCAATTTGCAAAGTTGCATGGGTTGAAAAGTTGTTTTGATATAATTAAGGGAGAGAATATTATACTTCATTTCAAAATCTAAAGCTTAGATTGAGAAATTTTAACATTTTCAGTCAAAGGATACATTGTGTGATTATGACATCCCTCTTCATAGTTCGAATTGTGAGAACATGACACATAAAATATTATGGCAAAAGATTGGTAAAGTATCATATCTTTATGTAAGACATTATGCATCGTGTCCTATACGCTTCGGGTATAGGATCGATTGCAAATGCTATAATATTTACCATTCTAAAATTTTTCAAATGCCTAGCACATTAAGAGGGAAAAAGGACTAGAATGGATTTTGACTAAAATTATTAAACAACTATCAAAGGACGATCCAAAGTTCGCTGAGGATTGGTCGCTTGTGAGTAGTTGGAAGTATGGTATTAGATGGATCATATCGACATTATTATGAATAGATAAGATTCTATTAAGAATGAGTTGTCATATGACAAATGTGGAAATGTTTCCATATTGGGAGTTGGATATTGAGATTCTGTGTCTAGATTAGAAAACTTTATGCAAGAAGGATGTTCAAAGGAATGTACTTTGAATGTGAGACTTCACGTCTATGGAATTGTCTTGTAACAATTTCTAAGAAAGTACTGTGTAATTTCATTAGCCAAGTCTTGGTGACTTTTGTGCTATGACTTTACGAAAGGATCGTTGCGTAAAATGTTAGAATCTAGCATATTCTAACAGTAGCAAAGAACCCTGTGTTCTTACACTAATGATAAGGATTGGGAATTGTGAAATTAGCGTCATTAAAAAGGTTTTTCAATTGATCTATTTCACAAAGTAAGGACCATAGGAAACATAGTGTGCATGCTTTATGCATGGGATAACTATTATTGTAATTCGAGTAATAAGTTGATTTTCTGAAACAGTAAACGATAATAATGAGTAATCAATATGGTGGTTAAATAGAAGTGTTTTATTTACTCTCACAAGTTTGAGGCCATATAGGATTAAGTATTATTGTTATGTTTCAATTTGCATGTTTTGACTTCCAGAATAACTAGGTTATTCAAACATCCACAGTCGGTCATACGTAGGGAGTAAGTATGAAGGAAGATTGTCATGAATCTGTCTGATTGTCCAAAGTGTTTAGACATAGCACAAGTTTGCTGCAGAGTTCATGAGTGCTTTGATAAGATTAAAGTATTGGATTAAACCCACGCTCACTTGGATCGCTTCATGGTTTTATCACGAGTGATTAGTGAGACGATAATATTGTATATTCTTGAAACCGAGACATGTGAGTTGTTATTTGTTGGTCGGTTGCACATTGATAATAAGTAAACGCACCAGTAACTTGGTGTTATAAAACTTATTGTTGTGGGTGACTCGATCAATAAATGCAAGCGAGCATTTGAGTCAAAGTTTATCCATTCCTTTTACCCAAAGTGGGATAAAAGCGATATCTGTGGGCCTCTCGATGATTTAGTGATGACACCTAAGCGCTTGGCCAAGCCGGGACTAAGTTGATGTGTTCAATTATAGTCTGTTGTCAGTCGTCATAAATCGGAAGTCGGGAAACAGTATAGAGAGAATGATTGAAACTCATGTCTTTTGTCTATACGATATATTGAGAATGGAGGAATATATAATCCCTTATCTAAAGGACACGCTATTTGATAAGATCAGAGTTGACAGCGGCTTTTGAAAGCTATGATTGCTGATCAGGTTCTGAAGTCATACGGAAAATAGTTATTAGACTTATCCAAGTGGGAGACTGTTGGATTAGTGTCTAAGTTCATAACTATTTTGGTATGTAATTGACCCGATTATGAGCATGGTCCTTTTGGGTTGCCTTCACCATAGCAATATGTAGGATGATTTAAGGAGAGAAAGGTTTAAATATGATTTATTAATATATTATGAGAATAATATATTAAAGGAGAAATCATATTGTTTAATTAATATTAGTCAATAATTAATTGATAATTAATTTTGTGGCTAAAAGAGATTAATTAAACTTAGGGGACTGAAGTTGTAATTATAAGATAATTATAATTGGGCTATGGATCACCTAATAATATATAGGTTGGACGAATTCTATGGGAAGTCCATTAGAAATCGTCCAAGGGATATGTTTAAGGAGTCCATGGGCTGCTTAGGGCCTAAGCAGTCAGATTAGGGTTTCCTAGTTGTAAACCCTAATAGCCTACATGTATATAAAGGGCCCCTATGCCCCAAAAACGTGGACAAGTCTTCCATTAGGGTTTCTAGTCGTTTTTGGGCAGCCTCCTTTCTTCTCCTCTTCATCCAAGTTGTATATGGTGTTTGTGACTCCATTAGAGGTGCAGCACTTGAGGCACTAAGCTTTCTAAGGCCAATTCAAGCAAGGAATTGATTGTTATTGCTATATAACAATCAAAGGTAATTCTATAAACCCTAATTCAGTTTGTAATTTGTTAGATCTAAGTTTGTTAGTCTTGGATTCAAAGCATGTGCAATAGAGAAACCTAGATCCAAGCATTAGGGTTTGTATGAGCACATAGGATTGTTCTTATGCCTAAAACCGATCATGTTTTATATAGGTTTTTAATTGAGTTAACCTATATATTTATTTTTATATCTACAAATATGTTGGGTAGAACATGGGTAGATGGAATAGTTGGTGTACGATGAGAGATGGTATGAGTAAACCCTGGCGACATTGTGACGTAGTGCCTATTGAGTAAACCCTGGCGACTATGCGACGTAGTGCCTATTGTATAAACCTTGGTGACTATGGAGTTAGCGCCTATTAAGTGAACCTTGGTGACTATGGAGTTAGCGCCTGTTAAAGTGAACCTTGGTGACTATGGAGTTAGCGTCTGTTAAGTGAACCTTGATAACTATGGAGTTAGCGCCTGATAGCTATGGATTTAGTACCTGATAGATAAACTTTGGCAGCAATGGACTTCGTGCCAATCCCTTAGATCAATCCTTAGGAATGAATGAATGAAGGACAGTTGATTCTTAGGGCAAAACCTTAAGAGTAAAGAAGATAATGGGGGTGGGTAATTGGATTGATTGTTTGATAATTGAATATAATAATTATATTATTGTCGGTTGAAAACCTTATATGCTCACCAGACTCTCAAGCCTGACCCACTCAGTTTTCTTTGTATCACAGGTATCGATACGAAGACATATTTCACTGAGAGATTAAAGGAGATGTAAATCATTAGTGAAAATAAATGTAAGTTCTATTTATGCTTATATGTCTGTATCGAAACATGACATCCCGAGATTTTGTTATTTAACAAAAATACATTTCTTTAAAGATATGCTTTGATAAATTCTTATCATATTTTGTTTAGGGAACAAATTCCGCAACCGTTTTCTTTAAACGATTACTCTGATTTTAAAACAAAGCATAAACAAATCGGTTTTTTCTGGCCATGAAAATCGGGGATGTCACACTCCGTGCCATAAGTTAGGCTGAACAGGGTTTCTTTTGTGCTTACTCTCGAGGTCATCCTATACGACTAGAGTACGCTTGGCAGTTCTTCGACCCAGTTTCCTTTGGCTTTTCCGAGACGCTTTTTAATTCCATTCACTAGTGTTTTGTTGGACACCTCCGTTTGGCCGTTTTCCTGGGGGTGTGCCACCGATGTTAACTGCTGCTTGATTCCTTTTTCGGCGCACCACCCTAGGAACGGATTCTCGGTGAATTGAAGCCCATTATCACTAAGCTCTTATATTATAATACTTAGTGTATTAAAACTTAAATACTTAGCGTATTCACAAGGCTTAGCATAGCCAAAATCTAAACACTCAGCGTATTCAGAGAGCTCAAAGCGAGCCATAATATCGAAATACTTAGTGTATTTACCAGGCTCAGAACATGCCACAAACGATTAAGTACTTAGTGTATTTGATAAATCAAAACACCCAACACGCTTATACGACCCAGAGTTATACTAAGAGCACCCATAAAACCAAGTCAAGATTAAAAGCAAAACGCACAAAAACACAAGCGTCGTTCATATCAAAAGATAAAAGATTATTACAAGCAGAGCATGAGAGGCCACCTCCATCAAACTATCCAAACACAAGAAAATGGGTTGTAACGATTCAAATATTTCACACCCTTTATGGGTAGCACACGGTACAAAGTACCTTAAGAAACAACAGGCCCAACACCATCATCGCCACCTGCAGCACCACCATTACTAATAATCGCATCGCCACCAGCACCATCACTAACACCTGCATCACCACCATCACGAACAACAGCATCGCCACCAGCACCATCACCATCAATATTATCACCGCCACCAAGAAACACGCCTCCAGAAAGCTCATCACCATCCTCCAATGCACAAAGTCATCACATGCCTTCCCTATCCAATCTCCCCGAGCCCAACAGGGACGCACGATCCATAGTAGCAAATGCCAGTAGAGCTTCATTAACGCTCAAAGAATGATCGGACCGGGAACCACTGGTATCAGAATCATGAGAACCAGACTCCATCGCAGCTTTCAAACTACTCCAACCAAATTCTTTCCCAGCAAAAAACGCTGCATGCCTAATCAAAATGACAGCACTGGTAAATTCAAGATGTTCGATCAACTTGTCCACAATGCAGACAACACCAACGCACAAAAGCCAATCTCAATCGCGCTGAGTAGCTTATGCCTCTACTCGAGCATCCGCAATCAACTTGTCACGATCTCAAACATCGTGCTCAAGGCTTTCATTCTGGATCACAAGTCCTTCGTTGGCTTGGGTCAGGCCATCCAACTTTTATTCTAAAGAGGATCGAACTTCTTCAACAACAACTTTCTCTGACATAAGAAATGCACACTTCTGCTCTAGACCATGAACATCGTTCTCAAGATCAACAATCTGGCACTTCAAGCTAGCTTCCTAGACGCTGCAACCCCAAATGGACGGCTTCCATCTCATTAAGTATCTGAACATGGCGGGCACCGGCAACCAGGTAGAACACAGCTTGGGCAGAAGTATAGGTTATATTATGGGCCAAAGTCGGACTACCAATGGCTTCCATGTCAGAAGCAGTAGCCGGGGGAAAGGCGTGACGGGAAAATTCTATGGAATTAGCACGAATGGACAAGCGAGAGTCATCTCGTAAGTTCCAAGTGGGGACAAACACACGAGTACCAGGATTACCCCAAAAGCTTCTTCACGGGGAGGAGTATGATGCAACCCAATGCCCCCAGAACCTCTAGGGGGAGAAACCAGAAGAAGATTGGGAAATACGCTGAACATGCACTACAGGCTGCTTAAGCGCCCCTTGATTCACCCGGGACTGTTGAATGTCGTCATCAGGAATCAAAACAATTGCTTCCGACATTGAAGATATGGAGGTCAAAAAGTTGTGCCTTGACTGAACCCTCCTCCCAATATTAAACACACAGGTGGAAGCGTCACCCATCGCAAGACGGCCATCCTTTTGGCAATCACCCGATGAGCGTTGGAGATAATGCCATATTTGTTGGCTTCGACCATATCTGTGTAACCAGAACAACCAGCAGAGGAAGGAGGACGGTTGAAATTGGTTGGGGAGCCAAAGGTGAATCTTTGGCAGACACAGACGAATCTTCCACCACCGGCGGTACAGGAGTAGCAGTAGTCAAGGCAAACTGGTCAACCCAACATGGTGGAAGAAGAGTCTTGACCAGATCTGTCTCTCGATGCTCTAGTTTCCCATGATAGCGTTTTCGCAAAACCTCGTCTATGGACAACGGAGACTCCACCCCTGCTCAAGCAATAGCAAATCAAAGACACTTTACAGAGTACATGCTAATTATCACTTCCTCCTCTCTTTTTTACAAAAAAGGGGGGGGGGAGAAGAAGTAAGAAGAAGAACAACAGGACTTCTTACCGTCGACAACAGTGAAAAAGATGGGCAATTTTCCTCGACACCTCCAAGAAGGACTCATCCCTACACCAGCAAGAAACGCCTCAGAGTATTCTTCAGGAGCAACTTGAACACCTTTCAACAGATCAATTATAGTCTGGTTATGGGAAAACAACTTAGGGGTGACGTCAGCTAGAGTGTTCGCTCGATACTGGCCGCTACCAACCAAACCATGGTTGACCCATAACCACTTGTCATGCCGGTTTTAGGAGTCGTTCCGTCGGGAACCAAAGTATGCCCCCTCGCCGGACAGAAAAGGAGTACTTATCACTAGTGGCTCAAAATCTGAAGAAATAGTTGAAAACGAAGTAGTCTGGGAGTAAGCCATTAGCCCGACAGATCATTTCGAGCGCCACAACCTTGTTCAAGAGTCTGCAAGTAAACACCCACTTTATCAGGCGGAGGACATGAGATCATCGACCCATGCAACGGGAAATCCACCCCATCTGCCGATAAAAGACCGTATGCATCCTCGAGGAGCTTAAAGTTAGCCTCCAAAGGAGTATAACCAATTTGGGCAGCCATAAAGACGAAGAACAGAAACAACCCTGAGGAAAAGAAGAGAGGATAAGGAAAGAATACAAAAAAAGAAGACTCTACATAACCTTATAAAGGATGAGAAGAGGCGGACATTCAAAACACCTGGTGTAATTATGTAACCGACTGCCATAATGGTCAGTCACGTCGCTGAAAAAATCGAAGCGACAGTTGAATCAAGAAATCGACGTGTTTACTGAGCAATTGAGTACAAAACATCATAGCTAGCCTAGCAACGCAATGACTACTGGACTATGGGACTTGATGAAGTTCCCTAGTAAGCACGAAAGATTCGCGCCCAGTCGCGGTAGGAAATAATGACATGCCTCATCGAGCACGGAAGGCTCGCACCCAAACACAACAGAAAACACCTTAACGTGTAACGTGCCCAGTCGGCCAAACCCAGGGCAATCTAGTGCCCGTCAGCACCCCTCAGAGCAGGGCGCTCCCGAAGAAAGGCTTGGCCCCTCCTGGGACAACTTCCGCTCTAAGACAAACACAATGGTTAGACGACAAAGCAGATGCTCAGGGCACTACCGCCACCACCAATCGTTGGCCTTGACAGATTCAGGAGCACGATCCACCAATCAACATCCCCGATCCTGTCAGGTCTGACGCTCTTGTCCTATACGAACTAGCAGGGGAGTTCATTGTAAAAGGCTACCCCTGACGCCTTGAGAAGTAATTCACTCTCTTCCAGTTATTCCTCGTAAAACCCTCAATAATACTCACTAACTTAACCATCAGAGCGTTTTCCCAGGAGTCCCTCCTGGAGAACGGATGACGGCCGCTTTCTTGTTGTGGCCTCGCAAGTTCACCAGGGTGATTCGACCTGGAGAACCAAGAACACACGATCATGTCACATCAGTTGCACTAGCATATTGTTGTACACTGAAAGGTGCCTCAGGGTTGGGACATAAAAGCTTCGCTATTGAAACAGAAAGGTTAGTGGTTACGTTGATAAAAGGGGAGGGTTGGGTGTGAGCAAGTTTTTGATGCGACCTGTTCACCGAGCGTTTTTGTTCGCTGTTTCTGGCTGTTTCGCTGCACCTGCAAGGTCACAACAGGGTGGAACTGTCATTCATTCTCTGGGAGGAGGCTCCCGGAAAAACGCTCTGACGGTCAAGTGAGTGGATAGACTTGGATATCTTTCTGAGTGAACTGGGAGATAGCGACTTACTTTCCTAGGTACCAGTGTTGGCTTTTATATTGAGGCTTTCAGCTAGTCCATACGAGACAAGGGCGTCAGAGCCAAAAGGATCGGACGCGTTGATTGGGTAATCATGCTCCTTGTTCTGTTAGAGCTAATGATTATTTCAGGTGATAATGCGTTGAGCATCCTCCTTATTTTCTGGAGTCGTTACACTTTGTTGTAGAGTAGAAGGCACCCCTGGTGGGTCCAGTCTTTCTCCACGAGCACCCTGCTCTTAGGGGCGTTTGCGGGCACGAGGTTCCCTCGGGCATGCTCTGTTAGGCGTGACCTGCCTTGGGGAGTGTTCTCCGGCGTGTTCGAAGCGCGACTCCTAAATCATGCCAATGACACGTAATCAATATCGAATTTGGAAATCATCAAATCCCTCATCATGGCATAACATCTTGAGATTAGGTTAGGTTTGAATGTCTTTAGCCTTGGCTAGACAAGCAGTCTTCTATTTTCAATAATAAAATCTCCTGACTCAAGAACAATGACAGCCTCTGAAGTCTCACAAGGCTTGTTATTCAAAATTTGGCCTCTAACAACACTTACATAGGAGGTTTCATGTATCTCAATCTTACAGGGAATTGTATTCGAGCGCTTATCCTTTTTTACTATATGTGGAATTGATGCAAAAAGCTTATAGAAACCAAACCAAACATCAAATAATTTCGTGATCATAAGATCAACATCACGTATTCCTGAGAATCTAACAAATCCGAACCGTATCCCCAAACAAAATTTCTTATTAAAAATAAAAACATCAACAACTTTGCGCAAACGAGCACACATACACCACATATCAGTGCGTAACACTGATTCTGGAAAGTTTGTAACATAAAAAGATTAAATATAAGACCTTCCATTATGGTCATCAAGAAAACAGACACTCTTTTTTCTTCTACATTCCATCAATACGACAATCCTTTTTCCACTCATCCCCCTTGTGTCCATCGAGAATTAGAATTAAACATGATTGTGATCAAGAACTTTCCCTCCTATACGATATGGTTCAGTGTGCAAGAATTCCAACGCAGAAAGTATACAATAGAACAATCATATTAGAAGAAGATAGTCGATCAATTAGAAATCGAGGCAATAGAGTTGAAACCCAAGCCTGCCGGTGTTTGGTCCCAGCGTAGAAGAAGGGTCGGGGACGGTGATCGCCAAAGTCAAAATTCCGAAATAGACAAAGAACTTTGAACATTCCGATTAAATATCTCTTATTGTTGTATTTTGTTGATTCCTTACTTACACATTTAATGTATTATTTAATTTAAGAATGCTTTTACTATTGTTGTTTGTTGTGTTCTATCGATACCTTATTAGTAAGCTTTATATATATATATATATATATATATATATATATATATATATATATATATATATATATATATATATATATATATATATATATATTAAAGTTGTGCACCCACGAACAGTAAAGTTTCTAAGGGGTTGGCAGAAATGGTCCCCTATTTACATGCAGGGGAGTAGCCACTTATTACCAAAGTGGGTCCTAAGACCCACCTAATTTTTTAATTTTATATAGTATTTTTATTGAAATAAAAAATAGGAACTATCTTGAAAAAAATAGGACCTACCTAACACTATTTGACAAAATAAGAAAAATAATAATAATAATAGAGGACTTATACTTAAATTTCAAAGCAAATGGTTAATACTTTCAAAACTTATCACACCGAAAATAAAGAGAGAGTTGAAGTTTGATATTACAAAAATAAATTATGAATGGTTATTAGGAAATTTAAAAAAGAACATAACTACTTTCATACCTTTGGTTGTACAAAATGGTTGTTGCAAATAAATTCTTATAAAAGAAAAGAAACTTGGTCGATTAAAATAGTTTTTTTTTGTTGTGAAAATCAAGTTGCAGGGTTAAGTAGACTAGTTTTCCTAGTTTTCAGCTCTTCTATCGGTTCGACAGTGGTTTGACCTGACTCGATTTGTCACATATAACGTTGACTCTTTATTTTTTCCCTTTCACTTGACTATGAACCACGTGTTATTCTATTCTAAATTTGCCACTGTTTATATATATATATATATATATATATATATATATATATATATATATATATATATATATATATATATATATATATATATATATATATATATATATATATATATATATAACGTTTTTTTTGTGGTTTTTTTTTTTTTTTTTTTTTTTTTCATTCTTTATATTCTTACTGAACACGTGTTAGCAATCTACCTTATCGTGCCACAGCTTCTCGATTCCACCACCATTCTTTACTTTTGCTTTCCTTACTTATGCCCACCGTTTCAATTTGGTCATGGCAACCACTTCTTTCATCGTTACCGGAGCCCCGTTTTGGAAATCGCGGCGGAGGTGGCGCCGGCTAGACCAACGGAGACGCTACGGCTGGCGAACGGTTGGGAATCGTTTTCGAATGGTGCAGTGGAGTCGGACACGGTTCAGTTGTCCCTTCTGTTTCTTATCTCACGACTGCAGCTATGAGATGTTGCTAACCCATCATGACCCACCGATCGGTCTCTTTATCGGTTGGTCATCGACTAAAATCTTTGTTCGGCTTCCCCATCTTCTCTTACCTATTCTGGCTGCTTCCAACCGTCTGTAAATCGATTTCAGCCTCCGATTTCACAACTTTGTTTTGGATTTGATTTTAGGAATGTTTTTAGGATTTTGAAATCGCCAGCGTTGGTGGGTAGTGCACAGCTCACCACCTCCCTTCTTCCAATTAGATGCTCTTCTGCTGCTCACAGCTTGCTTTTTTGTTTCACAAATCATCAATTTCACATGGTCCAGGTTCGATTTTCCTTTCATTCTATGCTCAATTTGGCTTTTGTTTTTGAAAAATCTGACCTTTGAAGCCCTAATTCGCACTTCAAAACCGATCAAATAATTCTTACTTTGAAATAGGCAGATTTATGCCGCTGCTCCGATGGCGTCGAAGACGGCCATTTGAAGACTAAAGAACGCTAGTTGTCACACATATCTATTTTTATTTGAAGTAGAGGCTTTGGATTGAATATTAGTCTTTTGCTTTCTCATTGGTTGGCATTTCTTTTCTTTATAGGATAAACAAATATCGTCTGATTAGGGAGGAGCAAAGGCGGGAGGCTGAGTCTGAACCCTAATTTGATTCTCCGATTTCAAAGTAATTAGTTCAGTTTGGAGGTCAGAACTTATCTTTGTATTCTTTGCTTTTTGGGTTTTATTTATTAATATTCCCTTTCAGTTTGTCACCTGTTTAGGCATAAGTATATGAAATAGAGCTGCTGTTATTGATGGCGACCATCAAAAACTTTAGATGTTTACTAACAAGGAGTTTTAGAGTTTATCACCTGGTTTTATTTATTAATTTCATATGAATATATTCTAATAATGGTGTTCAAAACAGAGTACAACCATTGCATTATTGGATATTTGGAACAAGGATCGTTTTGTATGTCAATAATATTGCTATGATTAAGTAAAATTATCAAAGTGAAATGCTGCAAAAACTTAACTTTCGTTTAATGAAATCTGATCTTTTGTTGCAATTGTTGTCTTGTGAGTAGCCCAACATCTAATAAAAGGAGTTTTGAAGCTGATTAGTATTGAAAGTTTGACAATTTATCATGTGAAAAGCCATTTACAGGTATGTATTATAAGCAATTTATTGGTTACCCACTTAATATGGTAATAAATAATTGTTTAAAACAATTTTTTTGTTCTCTTCTTGCAGTTTAAGGGTGTGTACGGGTGCTTATGATGATGAGATGATAAGAGCATGGGTAGAATGGGACAAAAAAAAATTCAGAAAATGATCATCATTCAGAGTTTTCTGAAAATGTCATTTTTAATTTATTTCTTCATTCTGTTTATGTAGGTGTGGAGATGTCTTTTTTTAATACTTTTTTGATATCATTTATCTGTAAAACATTTTATCTATGACAACACAAAAAAATGGAATAAAAAAGAAACAGGGTTTAAGTGATTTTTTTTTCCGAAATACAAAACAACAATTTTTGGTTTTCAGGTGAAGATATTCTATTTCTGGATCTATCATTGGACCCTGGACTCTTTGAAGGCCCGAAAGGAGTTGAACAGGTGGACCCTGGACTCTTTGAAGGCCCGAAAGGAGTTGAACAGGTGACGCAAACATAATTTATTGATATCTGCTAACAACTTAATCTTAAAATTTGCTATCTCTAATGTTATATTATATTATTATATCTTTTTTTTTCAGGATTCTGTCGAAGAGAGAACAAACACTAAAATAAAATGAAATGAAAATAACCGGTCTATTAGATTGTTTTCTTAGGCATCCGCGATGTGAAGCCGTTCTCCATGCATAAATAAATCAAAACGTTCTCCTGTTTAGTAAAGTTTCCCACTTGCTTACAATAATTAACCCTGCATCTTAAAAATAACAACCAACGACACTAGGGATGAGCAACGGGCCAAACCCGGACCAGACCGGCCCGAAGACCGAAAACCCGAAGACCGAAAATCGTGAATTTTCTTACCCGAAAACCGGACCATTTTTGGATGTACGGGTTCTGGTTCGGTCCGGTCCGGTCTCGGGTACTAAACCGGGTTTCGGGTTTTGGACCGAACTAGGCTTTGAAATTGGTACAATGTGGGACTTTACTTAGATTACGTGCAAATGAGATGTCTACAAAAAAATACAAACCTTATTAACATTTGGAACAAATAAAAATTACACTATTTAGCACAAAAACTACACTTTTTATAAAAAAATGCATGTTTTAACAAAAAAGAAACAACATTGTTAATAAAAAAAACTGCATTTTAACAGCTTTTTTGTGTAAAAAACAACATTATTTATAAAAAACTGCATGTTTTTATAAATTTTTTTTTGCATGTTTGAACAAAAAATAGCATGCTAGATACATTTTTTCTTGTAAAGTGATAAGAACAAACGTTGATCAAGATCTATAAATAATGTTATAATAAAAACATCAAGTTTTATACATAATGTTATATATAACATTAACTAATAATTCAATATCCATATCTATATATTTTAAAGAGAAATTTTTTTTCGGTCCGGTCCAGGTTAAATCCCGTATTCTGGGTACGGTCCGGTCCAAACCCGAAACCCGATTAGCGGTAAAAACAAAACCCGAAAACCGGCCCATTAATATGTATATCTGGTCCGGTCCGGGTCCGGTCCCGGTTTTTTTTCCGGTCCGGTCCAACGGGTCATATGCTCATCCCTAAACGACACAATACTTATCGCTAGACCACATACATAACACATACATAACAAATAAACAAAAGACTACAACTATGTTCTTAACCGAACATGTAGAGCGGAGTTTCACACCTAGTTTACAATTAAACTAATAGACCAAAATGATAATAAGATAATTGAAGAAAATCAAATTATTTTCATCTAAATGACGTAAATAGCAGTATAAAACATCTTATCATTTTCTAACTTTAACGCCCCCCCCCCCCCCCCCCCCCCCCCACCAGTTCTACTTCAAACAAATATATATATATATATATATATATATATATATATATATATATATATATATATATATATATATATATATAGAGAGAGAGAGAGAGAGAGAGAGATATGTTATAATGTAGATAGATAACTATTGTGAAAATTTCAATGTAACAGAATTATTGTTATTTTAATGGATTCTCACCAATTCATATTCAATTTTGTTCTCATTCATTGTTTTTTATTTATTTTAATTTTTACATAATACGATTGAATAAATATCTTGATAACATTTTGACAGAATGAGAATAATTAAAAAAAAGTGTACAACAACTTTATAGACGATTTAATTAGTGAAAATGCTTAATAATTAAAATAATTATATAAGATTGAACGTATTCATATTATCAAACAATATATTTTCAATGTAATTCTCACAGAATAACATTATCCACACGTGCACACAATAGATGTCAATCTACATTTGAATATATATATATATATATATATATATATATATATATATATATATATATATATATATATATATAATAAAAAAATAAAAAATAAAATAAAAAATAAAGAGTTGAATTTTTAGGGGGTGTTTGACTAAGGCCCCGTTTCATACGCATCTTTCCAGGTCCAAAAAGATCTTTTTGGCTGAATGGACCGGAAAGACTGTTTGATTTGCACAAAAGAAGGGGTCTTTTCCGGTAAGATATGTCTTTCCCAGAAAGCCCCAAAATCATGTCTTCCTGGCTGTATGGGTTGGAAAGACAATTATACACCAAACCCCGTCTCTTTCTTTCTTTATTGAATTATTAATTTTTTTAAATAACTTTTTTTAAATTTATTTTTTATTGAATTATTACTTTTTTTCATCATTCAGCACAGTCAATCAGATGTACAATTAAACAACATGGTTTCTTTCCCAGTCAGAAAACTTTCCCAGACAACACTTTACCAGACAGAAACTATCCAACGGGACCTTAGCTTTTTAGAAGCCAAAAGTTTTTTTTGGAAAAGTTACAAAAAGTCAGGTTTTCCTGACTTTTCCAAAAAGTTGATTTTTCTTCTATCCAAAATCCAAAAGTAGCTTTTAAAAGTCTTTTGTCAAATATCTTTTACCTTTGATCTTTTCCTAAAAGGAATTTTGGCATCTTAAAAGCTAAGCCAAACACCCCCTTAGTTCTCAATAAGTTTATATCATTTAAATCGATTTATCACACTAGCTAATTTTAGTAGTTTCCTTAAAACATTAAAAGGCATTTGGTGAAACGGAAGAGTTCACGCATATATATATATATATATATATATATATATATATATATATATATATATATATATATATATATATATATATAGAGAGAGAGAGAGAGAGAGAGAGAGAGGTGAGATTGGTTGAGAACTCATAGTTTTCCGAGAACCCGATAACTAAAAGTGGAGCGTTAGATCAAAATTAACTCATTAATCGCATGATCGTCATCTTAAGAATCTCATTTAATGTTTAATTTTTTTGTTATTGGAAATATTAATAAAATGTTCTAAAAATTAACATAATAAATCAAATTTCAGATTTTTTTAAAAAAATTAATATTTTTTACTTTTTTCAGAACATGAATTTAAGAAAAAAATTGAAAAAAAATATTTTTTTAAAAAACTGCAATTTTTAAAAAAAAAACTTTATTTTTTTCCAAAAAACTGTAATTTAAAATAAAATTGCAATTTTTTCTAAAAAACTGCAATTTTTTTTTAAAAAAACTGCAACTTTTTTCAAAAAAACTGTATTTTTTTAAAAATTAAATATTTAAAAATCAATAAATTAAAAAAAAAAACTAGAATATTTAAAAAAAAACTCTAATTTTTTAACCAAAAAAATCAAAGTTTTAGGTGCATATATGCATATTTTTTCAAATGTATATATGCATATTTCTTATACTATAATATTCGTAAGTAAAATCATAAAAAATCTCATTTTTATTAGGCAATCTATAAACATAATAATACAAGAATTTTATTTGATACAAAATAAAATATAAAAACTAAAAAATGCTACAAAGATTCATAGTGTTGTCATTTCTTCATATCAAAATTTTCATATTTTCTTAAATGTATCACTTTTCACATATTCAGTATTTTCCACAAATTCTTCAAAATCTACAATA
This sequence comes from Lactuca sativa, assembly GCF_002870075.4. Taxonomy (NCBI): domain Eukaryota; kingdom Viridiplantae; phylum Streptophyta; class Magnoliopsida; order Asterales; family Asteraceae; genus Lactuca; species Lactuca sativa. The sequence goes on from NC_056626.2 coordinate 16,808,371, forward strand.
AAATTAAAAAAAATTGATTAATGCAAAACACTCACAAAAATGCACATGTATACATATCATGTAAGATTCACATGTGATCATATCATTTAAGATTCACATATTGATTAAATAATGTGATATTCACATGTGATTGTATATTTTAAGATTCAAATGTGAAATTGATAAGAAAACTTTTAAAAATATTTAACGAAGAACACACACAAAATGCATGTGTGCATATAGACGTAATTCATATGTGATTCACTTGTGATTTACATGTAAATCACATGTAATTGATATGTGATCTACATGTGATTCATATGTTAATTACATGTGAATCACATGTAATTCATATGTGTTTCACTTTTGATTTATATGTGAATCACATGTGAATTACATGTGAATCACATGTAAGTCATATGTGAATTACATGTTATTTACATATGAATCACATGTAATTCATATGTGTTTCACTCGTGCTTTACATGTGAATCATATGTAATTCATATGTGAATTACATGTGAATCACATGTAATTCATATGTGTTTCACTTGTGATTTCCATGTGAATCACATCTGATTCATATGTGAATTACATGTAATTCATATGTGTTTCACTTGTGATTTCCATGTGAATCACATCTGATTCATATGTAAATTACATGTGAATCACATGTAATTCATGTGAATTACATATGAATCACATGTAATTCATATGTGTTTCGCTCGTGATTTACATGCGAATCATATGTGATTCATATGTGAATTACATGTGATTTACATGTGATTCATATGTGAATTACATGTAATTTATATGTGAATCACATGTAATTCCTATGTGATTCATGTGTGATTTACATATAAGCTAAACTTGAGTGCTTTTAAAGATGATCAAACAAGTAACTTACTGTGCTCACAGGGAAACGGGATGACAGTTTCAACAAAGCACTCAAACACATAGCTCTGGTAGTAAGATCTTATGTGTGGTATTTGATTGCAAGTTCAACAACATCATTTTTAGTTACGTGTTCATAAAAACTCAAAAATTAACAAATATATCATATGCATAATATGTCAATTGTCATAAGAAATACATAAGGAAAACTAACAGTTATAACAATCAAACACATCAACAACATCATTTTTAGTTACCTGTTCATAAAAACTCAAAAATTAACAAATATATCATATGCATAATATGTCAATTGTCATAAGAAAGACAAAAAGAAAACTAACAGTTATAATAATCAAACACACCAACAACATCATTTTCAGTTACCTGTTCATAAAAACTCAAAAATTAACAAATATATCATATGCATAATATGTCAATTGTCATAAGATGACTTATTTTAATGAAAATTTTAGAAAATTAAATCAAGGCATTTCCGCATTGCTGATGAAATCCATAAAACTAATGAATTCTAGGAATTAAAAGTTAGACAAACGTCCAATACTTAGAAATCTAAACATTGAGAAAAATTGTTGGCATTAATTTCTTCAGGCATTAGAAGAAGTAATAAGCCAACAAAAAATATTCATGGCCTGAATGTGATACAACATATTAGCATCATTAAGGAATTTCATTACATTTCACATAATCTATAAGAATATCTAAAAAAAATATACAATATTAGTTGTCAAATGAGTTGAATGTTGACCTGGCAGTAACCAACATACGAGTTATGGAGAGAATATACTGTGAGTAAACATCTCAAAGCATTTCTACCACCTTCATCTAGAGTAGGGTGACCTGGAAAAGTCTGAGGCAAATCTTGTTAAAACAAAACAGTATATCTGATCTGATTAGGAATTGTACAAAAAAACTAGGATTAATGTATCAAGACACTAACCCTTTAACATATTTGATGAATATCATGAAGATTTATCCAGTCATACAACAGTACTATAAAAAAACAATAACTCAAATTTCAGCCACTTTAGGTAGAATGATATAGTTAGTACCTGTGTGATGGCTTTATTGATAATGAGTTCAACGAAATTTCCGATGTTGACTTGGACAGAATCCTAAATTGGAATTGGTTCATCATTCATGAAGTCAAAAGTGAAGTTAACATTTAATATTTCTCATTGAGGCATTTCATCGAACATGTTAAGTGTAAACAAATATCTATATTTTCAATAACACATGTATCTATTTTTATACCTACAATTGACTAAACTTGTTCAACTTAACAACTAGGCAAAAACAATTCATAAAGGTCAAACAAAGGTAACGAGTCAACAATAGAAATAGATGATACTTAAATTTTAATCGACAATGGATCATCTTCTTCGTTCAGGTCTTCAATCCACAGTGGAGGCCGAGATGAAGTCGGCGATTAGGGTGTACTCCGGGGAACGAATTGATGGAGGATAAAACGATTCAAAATCAAAGCATTTTCACTGGAGTTTTTTCTATGAAGAACGTGATATCAAGGAGTTCAGCAACAATGAAACTTCGATCATTGGGGGATTTCATATTTCATATAGATTGATGATCGATGATGATAGTTTGATCGATTGGGATCTGGAAATCAACGATAAATGAGGTTCTTCGTTTATCTTCACCGTATTCGTGTGAGTAGTAGCAATTTCAAAAATTGAAAGCATGGAATTGGATGAAGGATTGGAGGCAATTCGACGGAGGTGAGTCGTTGGAGGATGGATCGTAGGTTTGAGTGAGAGAGGAAAACAAGGAGAAGAGAGAGAGAGAGAGAGAGAGAGAGAGAGATGAAAATTTATTTTATCAGATATTAGATTTAAGAAATCATTTGATTATACTTTTATTCCTATAATACCCCTGACTGAATTAATTAAGATACCCCTCCTTCTTTTTTTGTCTACTTATTTACAAAAACGCCACTTTGCATCTCAACCCTTTCTTTTTTTGATCCAACGTACCACCTTTAGTTGTTGTGTATGAATCAACTCCCTTTAAAAAAATAGTTTGAACAATATTATGATGTAAATATCAATTTGGACCGAATCATATTAACTACTATGTTAATATGTCGAATGTTATTGATGATTATGTAAAATAATTGACTTAAGATTAGATAAATATGATTAATTACTAAAATTATTAACATATAGACTAAATTGCAAAATCAAAAGGTTTTGGACTAAACAACTCATCTAAAATAAGAAATTTGTTGCAACTTAGTTCAATTTGTTTTATTTTTTTAAAACAATTTTTGTTATCCCCTCCCCTCTTTATCTTTCTCTACATTAACTACACTGTATGTTCGTCGTTACCGTACCTCCGGCTCCGATGAAGACGGTGACTTGCCGGAAAAGGAAAGAAACAAAGCAAGGTTCTTCACATCGTGATGAAGATCGCCACGAACAGATCGTCGTTGGAACTCCCCTTCTTGTCGAAAAATCCTAGTTGTTAGACTCCCTTTCACATATTGACTTTATGTTACATCCCCACCTTCATCGGAGGCATCAAAAACCCCACATGTTTTTAATGCCACCTATGCCAACTATCGAGCCAGAGATCTGATAGAGCAACGACTTCGACGACAGTAACAGAGAAGACCGATGGCAACGACGATAGGGTTTTCATCGAAAAGCGGCCGGACGAAGCTAGGTTTTGCAAACCCTAAACCGGTGAGATGAGAGCTAGGTAACGGTTGAAAAACCCTACTAGTTGGTTTTGTCAAAGATCAAGATGGAGAAAAAGGACGACGATGACGAAGGTGGCTCTCGTGGACAAGAAGGACTTATTTTTTAATGCCCACAAGACATTCATTTAAATTGTACTTATAAATTCATGATGAGATTTGAACACTTAACTCCTTAAGAAAGAAGAAGACTACATTTTCGAACAACTTGATATTAGACCAAAATCTTTTTTGGTACATATAGTCATGTATATAATAAACTATTCAATAACATTTTTGTCAGTTTTATAATTTTATTTTTATACTTGTATTTTTAAAATATAAAAAGAAAAAAGGTGTAAGGTCGACTTGAGGGGTGGGGTGTCATTGTCTTCAAGATGTTGACAAAATCAACAATGAAGGCAAAAGAGAAATGGGCTGTACAAGTGGTCTTATCTTTTTGTTTATTTCATTATTACCACATTGCTTTATTAATTTAAATTCGATTTTCGGATTCGGAATATATATATATATATATATATATATATATATATATATATATATATATATATATATGAAAAAGTTCAATACAGAACCATAATTATTGGTTTTTCAAGGAACCAAATCTTTTTTTCAATTTCTAAAGTATATTCTTTATCGAAAAAAAAATCTAAAAATATCTAAATTCATATATTAACATTGTGAATGTGAAAAATATTTTTCGGATTCACTGTGTGAATCTGGATTCACGTTGTGAATTTTCAAAAATTCACATTGTGAATTTGATGTAAAAAAAATCGAATTTTATATCATTGGAAAAAGGATAAAAAGTTATGAATTTCTGTATTTTAGTTTTTTTTTTTTGATAAAAAATAAATCTAAAAGTTGAAAAAAAGATTGGTTCCTTGGTTAATTATGGTTCTCTATTAAACTCACACACACACTATATATATATATATATATATATATATATATATATATATATATATATATATATATATATATATATTCTAAAATATATATTAAATGTTTCTTACGTAAAATTTTTATTTTAGGTTAACTAAAATCAAGTTTTATCGCACAAGTTATCATGTGCCATATCGTGATCATGGGATGTTTAAGATTACTTTTTGAGCTTAAAAGTCTTTTTGTAAAAGTTCTTTTTGAGTTTAACTTATGAAGAAATAAAAATCAAAAGTTGTTTTTAAAAATGTTCGGGTTGTATTTCTTGATTTTTGAATATAATTTATCTTTAAAAGGATAAAAGTCATAAAAAATTCACACTTTCCTGAATTTTAAAAAGTCATATATTTTTTTTTATTTACAAAAGTTATTTTAAAAAGAACTTTTGTATCTTCCAAATATTTTTTTTTGACTTTTTAAAAAAATTCAAAACAAAAAATCATTTCAAAAGTAATCACAACCACCCTCCGTATACATGGAGGACAAAACACATAATATAACATTTTCATTTAGGTGTAGGGTATTCATCTCCAATTGGTTGTTTAATCCATTTGTCACGTTAATTATATATATATATATATATATATATATATATATATATATATATATATATATATATATATATATATATATATATATATATATATATATATAATTTTTTCTAATCTACAACGTATATTTATATTTCCAACTCACTCAATCTATTTGTCATCTCATTATTATTAATATAAGTAAATTAAAAATTTAAAAATAAAATACACATACATATTTTAATTAAAAAAAATACTACAAATAAAAAATACACAATAATTAAAAAAACACAATAATAAAAGACAACATAACATTTTATAACTCTAAACCATATATTTGTTGCAATTTATCTATTACGTTCAAAGTTATATGCAGAATTCATCCTGTCAAATGATTATGTCAAATGATCATACAGGTTTAGATAAAAATACATATCTTGAGTCTTTATCTCATGCTCTAATAGTTGAGCTTTTCTATACTTTATTTTCTCGAAAAATACGTAATTTTATTTTTATCTAGGTACCGTTTTCTCTCTTCTACCTTTGTTCTATTGACAGTGTTCATGTTTATTAATGTGATTTTCAGAAAAAATGGTGTTAATAGGACGTGCATAATAATTTCAATAATTACAATTAATAATTGAATATCTATTTACTAAAAAATATTTTGTTAAAATCTATTAATGTTTTTCAATTTATTATAAAAGAAATCAGAATAGTTTAGATATATATTAGATTTACCAATAAAAAAACCTTTATATTTAAAATTTTATTTTGACAGATTTGCCGTTGAGAAAAACCTTTATATTTAAAATTTTATTTTGAGGCAATAATTTATTCTTAATTTAAATTCAATAACTACGAAACATTTTAGTTGCATAAATTTTGGATCCTTATTCAAGTATAACTAGAAACTTGCCCGCTGCGTGTTGCGGTGACGTCCATCCGTTTTATAAGTTCAATTTTTGACGATTGTATTGCTAAAAATTAGGTATGATTGTATTTGTTGGTAGATAAATATATAAGGTTGGTACAACTAAATAACCCTAATTTATTTAGTGGTATGAAAACGTATTATATGTGATAAAGTCTTACATACAAAACATGCATAAAAATAAACATGAAAACGTGCACCAAATTTACGTCGAAATGTAAAGAAATTGAATTTATACTGAAACGTTCATAAAAATAAGTAAGTAATAACTTAATGAATGAAATTTCAAATAATAAAAAATATATTATATGTGACCGATACATGTGTAGGAAGCGGAATTCAAAATAAGCATGAAAACCTAAATAAGCAAGTAAGTTTTTTTTTAAAAAAATAAACAAATTAAAGAACGGAAATTCTAAATATACAGCGAAACGTTGATCACCTCGAATTTATATCGATACATACGTAAAAATATGCACGTAAAAGAGTAGTTTTTTTTACAAGGAATCAACAAAATAGTTTAGAAAATTGAGCGTATGAAGGTAATAATTTACAAAATTCAAGATCAAATGGGCAAAATTGATATTTTAAAAATAAAAAGATGAAAAAATCATAAAGTAAAAAAAGATAGATAAATAGAAAATGTAATTTAAGAAAGCAAAGGAGTAGAAATTAAATTATAGGTGAGCATAGTCTTTTGAGACAATAACAAATCCAGTACAATTTCTAATTATTTTTCACTTAATAACCAACATTTGTGAACCTAAACTCATTTATTCGGATACCAAGTTCATTTTTTTGAATGATGGTGAACTACAAAGATGTAGAGAATTTGTAGATTGTAACAAGTTAGATATATCTAACCTAGAGAGTAATTAATGGAGAAGAATCGGATAATGAATTTAAGCTTATGTATTCAAATACCAAGTTTCATGATATGCCCACATTGTCTTAGTGTCCCTTTAATGATAATGTTAACATTCCATTTCAGATATTAGACATAAATCAAAATATCAAGATTCTAGACATGTTCGATAACAAAGAGTTGTTTAAGCTTGCAATTCGAAAAAAATGCATGGTAGAGGGTGTGCAGTACATGACTAACATACCGACTAAAGAAAGATTTGGAGTGGTTTGTTTTGTTAAAAAATGTTATTGTTTTGTTATATCAAAGGCAATCAAATCTACTAGTGTTTTCCAAGTCACAAAAATTATTGGCCAACACACATGTTCTGCAACAGAGTTGCAACGTCAACAAAAAAGTGTTCGGCCACTTTATCGTTGATATTATGGCTGGAGATTATAATAGAGTTTACAAGGGGATGAGAATGTTAGGGATATGAATTCCAAAATTTCAATTAATATCTCATATCAACAGGCTTAGCGGACACAAAATTTAACAAATTTAATTATATTAATATGTTAAAGAATTTTTTTTAAATTCTTACTCTTTACTAAGAAAACAAAAAAAATTGCAAGAAAATTCATTTATAAATAGAGAAAATGACTTGCGGGGGTAATTATCTTTTCGTCTTGTTCACGTTTACGTAACTTCATTTTTTATACACATTTGACTATTTAACTTGCTAAATGTGTTTACATATTATCATTGGCATCTGCTATAGCAGGTGACAATGGTAATATGTGAACACATTTAACAAGTTAAATGGTCAAATGTGTAAAAAAAATTGTCTAAATGTGAACAATTTTTTTTTACAAATTTCTTAAGATTTTTTATAATTTTTTACAACATTTTTATAATATTTTTGTCCTATAGGTTTTTTTAATATAATGTTTTAAAGTTAGCTTATAATTTTTTTTAACTTGTTTTATACTTTCATATAATTTTAATGTAACACCTCAAATTTCAAAGAATTTTTCTCATTTTTAATTCACCAAACATCATTCATAAATCCAAGTGAACACAAAATTTTAAATCATTATCAAAACAATATCAGAGTATCCAAAAATCCACATAAGATCATAAGCCGGAGAATGTGTACAACCATGTCTCCGCCTTCATTAAATCTATGAAAGTATCTGAGACAAATTTAAATCAACACTGTAAGCACGAAGCTTAGTGAGTCCCCCAAAATACCACATACACAAATAATTAGCCTCTCATGTCTAAATCTCGATAAGGACCCTTCGGTCATGTGTCTCAGTGAAGACCCTCCGATCTCACGTCTCGGTATGGACCCTTCCGGTCGTAACTCAACATATACACAAAACCATATAACGAAATATGTAACGCCTGTTCCAGGTATCATTTAATTTTCAAGTTTTTAGGGTTTTGCATTGGGAATCGACGAGTTGGGGAGCCCAACTCGACGAGTAGAGATCGATATTAGACGTGGGACTTATGGTCTACTCGACGAGTTGGAAGGCCCCAACTCGACGAGTAGACATTGTAAAGAAAAACCCTAATTTTCAGGGGTTTGTACCCTATTTAAGGAATTTATATGTCATTTGTGGCCTCCCTCATCGTCCTAACTATCCAGAGACAAACCCTACCCGTGCTTTAGTGCCTTCTTAAGTGTGTGTGAGCTTTGGCGAGTGAATCTTGATCTTTTTGAAGGAAACTTGAAGATTGAAGAGATTAAAGTGAGGAAAGGATTTAGATTCGGCATCTACCTGGTGTTAGCATCCATTTGGAGGTAAAAAGTTGCTACCTTGATCTCTATTTGCTTAGATCTCATCTTATGAAAGCATATGGTCACTTTTGGTGTAAAATGGTATCATACTCGAATTTGGACTTTTCATGAGGATATGGCTCCAGATCTAGACACCTCTAGGTCTTCATGGACATAAAGTTGCTCCCTTTACCTAGTCTAGGCCCTTTTCCATGCCCTAAACATCGTATGAACTTTAGTTTTAGTGCTTTAGCCTTTTGAGGCCTTGCATGCACGTAAAGTTTGCAACTTTACGTGGTATTTCAAACTTAAGGGACTGGGTCTGTAATTTGGAGGTTTGGATTCGACTGGAAGGACTGATTATGTTAAGACAAAGGAAAACTCGATGAGTTGCCCTGGCGACTCAACGAGTTGGAGGGGTTTTCCTGTTTTTGGTCTGCAGAGTAAACTCGGCGAGTTGATAAGATAACTCGACGAGTTGGACCGGGTTTTTACCGTTTTTGGTATGATGTGTAACTCGGTGAGTTAGTTAGGGTTTTCCCCGATTTTCTGAACAATGAAGGAACTCGACGAGTTGCTAGATGCACTCAATGAGTTTAGTCAACATGGACTGTTAACCATGGTTGACCAAGTTTGACTTTGAGGATATTTTTGATATTCGGGAATTTGACAAAACCAGTCACACGATGATTGTAGGCAGTTGCATTGGAGCTGCGCGTTGGGACTTATGTGATCTTATTTTATTAGTTCAATACTTTTTAGAGGTGAGTCTCCACACCATATCAATGGGTCGAAGGCACCAAGTTGATGTAGTGTTATGTGGCATGTTAGTTGGTTATATGCTAGGAGGTATGCTAGTTGTATATGTGGTATACTTGTATGAAAGACCATGGGGGAGCCCATGACACTTGGATGTAAGATCATGTAGAGAGCCCATGGCTTTCCTATTAAAGACCATGGGGGGATACCATGGCACTTGGATGTAAGACAATGTGGGGAGCCCATGACTTTCCTAGTAAAGACCATGGGGGGAGCCCATGGCACTTAGTTGTAAGACCATGTGGGGAACCCATGGCATCCTGGAGTAACACCCTGGGGGAGACCACGACATCCCTGTATGTTGTATGCATGGCTTATGTGGTTTATGTAGCTTTATAACTAATATGGATTATGTGATTATGTGGATTGTGTGGGGTATGCTTTCGGGAACTCACTAAGCATTAGCTTACAGTTTGTTGATCTGTTTCAGTTATATTTGAGCCTAAGGGCAAGGGCAAGGCTTGATGGCGCGACATGCACTCTTCGGCATTTGATTTGATGGGACACTCTGATATTTAAAATAAAATGTTGATGTTATGAATTTTGAAAACAATTGTCATCGTTATTTCATATTTTGTGGGAATGTTTTAGTTAATTAAAAATGAAAATTTTATTTGAAAATTTGGGTTTTTACAAGTTGGTATCAGAGCATTGGTTTGAGGGATTTGGGCACACTTTCGGGTGTGTCAGGACTCAAACTAAGGAAATTGTAAAAAAAAATCAAAAATCAAAAGCTAAAAACTTCTTAAAATGGAAAAGAGGAGAATGCAATGCGCGTGATCAGCCGAGCTCAAGTAAGTGGTTCCCCAATATTTTAGCCATGTGATACTGATATTTGGATTATGATAGTCAGATGGATTTTGCTATCTGGATGCTTTTAAATTTGTATATGGTTAGGAGCTTATAGCCTTAGAATGATTGATTTGGCCTTATTTCCTGTTCTTTGTCTGGTTGTGGTCCTAGGATAGAATCTATTATTCGAAAGTCTATTTGATCATATTCTGTTTATAATTTGCATGCATAAAGGTAACCTGTTATGATTAAGTTCTGGTTTGATATGGATGGAGCAAATGTTAGGATAGCCTAGGATTTGAGCTATGCGATAGCCTGCGAGATATGTTTTGTTCTAGGACGAATTAGAGTCATCAGGTAGAGCCTTGGGGAAGGTATAGGTAGGTGTGGAAGCTAGTATTGCGCCCGTACTACTGAAAGCACGGAACTTGTACCCGAACCAATGATAGATCTGGAGGCTCTAAGGGGAACCGGTGTGGGAGGATCATTATGTTTTATGGTATTGCAGTGCAGTATGGTGGTGACACGGCATGTAGCTGGGGGATCAGGATCAGGATTAGGATCGGGATCCAGGTTGGGCTACGATACCGAGCCCATTGATGAGAGGTTGCGCAAGCTTATCGCGACTGAGGTTGCGAGGGGCATCCTTGACGCTACCCCAATTATTTTGGGGATGGTTAAGGAAAGGATAATGGATATTATGGATGAGAGAGGCTTAGGTCATTCGGAGATGAGATTACTGTGGGCCAAGTTGAGGTCCGAACTCCCTCGTTTCGGGAGTTCAAGGCGTGTGGGGAACCGAAGTTCTTCCAGGCTAGGGACCCCATAGTTAGCCGATGCTGGGTGGCGGACATGGAGAACGCCCAACGCACGAGTTCTGGCTTGGATGCGGCAAATGTGGGCTTTGCTTCGTGTATGCTTAGGGATTGAGCCCGGGATTGGTTGAGATGACATGGGCAGAGTTCGTTAGGAATTTCAATTTGGATTTTGCACCACCTATTGAGGTGCAATGGCTAGTGAGGGAGTTTCATGAGCTCCAGCAGACCACCGAGACTGTGGCGGAGATCCCCATTATGTTTCAAAAATGAGCACTGTTGATCCCACAGTATGCTACATACGAGGATATGAAGAGGATGAGGTATCAATCCATGCTGAGGGATGATATCCGAGATTTTGTGAGCTTTACAAGGCGCAAAACCCTGGATGATATGGTGGAGAAGGCCCATGAGTAGGAGATGGAGTTGGACTTCCGCACCAAGAGGAAGCTTGAGCAGGCACAAACAACACTAGGTTAGGCTAAAAAGCCTAAGAGCTTGGATTCTTCTAGTAAGGCCTAGCAGGACCGTGGCCAGTGTGCCAAGTGTGGTGAACCGCACAGTGGGGCTTGTCGATCAGCAGTCTTGGCATGCTCCGCGTGTGGTCAGTCGTGCCACGGGATCAGGGATTTCCCCAAGAAGGGAATGATTTGTTTCCACTGCAACCAGACCGGCCATAAACGGGTCGATTTTACAAGGTTGCAAGGAAGAGAGGGAGCAGTGGCGGCGCCTGCGCTCGCCATAATGAGGATTACTGATGGCCGCCCTGCTAAGGCGGATGCTCTAGCGGTAAAGAGACACGCATTTCAGTTGATTACTGAGGAGGCTCGAGTAGCGCCAGACGTCGTGGCTGGTACGTGTTTCATCTTTCCTTCTTGATATTGATTTGTATTGCTTATGGTATATATTTGCTCATGTATATGGATCTTTTTGGTCAATGGTATGTCGGCTCATGTTATATTCGATTTGGGTGCTTCCCGATCGTTTGTATCTCTTACACTTAACAAGAAGTTCCGAGATGTGCCGGGGACTTTGGATTCCCCGATCGAAGTTGAGATTGTAGATGACCGCACTGTGAGTGTTACGAGGATGTATTAGGAATATGTCATGTGTAACGCCTGTGTTTCCGGGCTTGCCATATTTAGCAATATAATAGTCTAGGTTAACCTTTGTAACCCGTTTTGAAATAATAAGATTGTATTATTTGAGTATTATGTGTTTTGTGCTTAATTGCTTAATTATATGATCTGATTAATTAAGAATAAAAATAAGCGTCAAAATTTAAGAGTGAAATAAACTTAATATCTTTGATCTATGTTGTAGTAGTTGAAACGAGGTTTCCGAATATATATATATATATATATAGAACGCCCAAATCTGACTTCGTATGAAGAAGTTATGATTTATCGAAGTTCCGGCTTAGCGGTATACAGCCTGAAATACTCGAATTGAGATCGAGCGGTTGTTAGCCGAAGCAATCTAAATGAGAATCGAAGATCTCATTGTTGGTATCGAAGCGATAAAAAGTTAGGCGAGAACGGACGTCAAACGAAGAAGTTATGAATTTATAACGAAAGTTTCTGTCCCGGCCTATTAAAAATAATTAATAAAAATAAAGTCAAAATTAGCCGACGGAGTCTAAACGAAAGTCGTAGAGCGTGGTCTCACCTTCGCGTGGATATAAAGAACGTCGAAAACGGAGTTCGTATGAAGAAGTTATGAATTTCCGAAGTTTATTAATCATTTAATAATTAAATTTAATTATAAATCGAAGGTATTATCCGAAGCCGTGTCACCGGTGTAATCCGGAGTACGCCCCGCGTACGAGGTTACGCTATCGCGTAACTCTGATAGTGTCGACACTTCGGATGACGCATGCCATGACGATTTCGGACGCGTACGCGCTGCGTACGCCTGTACGCCCCGCGTACTCCGAGGTTCCAGCCTCTATATAAAGGATCCGAAGGCAGCCTCATTTGTTGTTCAATTTCTTCTCTTCTCTCTAGTCTTTTGCATCGTTTTTCGTGCCGAAGCTACCCCGAAGTCCCGGTATCATACTCTAGCCCCGAGGCAAGTCCCGAGATCCCGAAGATCCCGAGAAGCGCGGTTCCCGAGTCGAAGCTCTGCCCGCGAGAAGTTCGATTTTCGAGGAGATCTTCCAGATCTGCTGTGGATTACTACTTCTATAAGCCGTAGTGCTGTCGGATCGTCTTCTGATCAGGTGAGTGTGTAGTTATTTCTTCTAATACAATAATACGAAGTATTTTATATAAAAATACGTGCTATGTGTATATATTTGGTTGTGTTATGTGTGAATGAGTATTCACTCTCTTCTATCTTATAGATCTGCTTATTTCTTTATGAGATATGTGTTATGTGTGTGTGTGCCTCATCTGTTATGTGATATATGTGTTGATTCAAGCATGCTATACAGGTTTTCTTTAAACTATGTATACAAATGTATATTTTTATCTACTAATATGTTGGGTAGAACATGGGTAGATAGTTGGTGTGTAATAAACAGATGAGAGGCCTCGATGTTGTTGTTGTTGTTGATCTAGTTATTCAACGGAGTATGGATAACGACCACGGACTCTTTCTAGACAGTCCAGTGGAACGCTAGCAGGTTCATAACCTGTAGGTGTTGTGAACGATGTGTTCACCGGTGTACTCTATCCCCCTCATGGTTGCCTTTAGGATATCTATTGTTGAGGAAACCCCTTCGCAGTGATGTCCGTCCCGATGAAAATCCTAGATTAGGTCCCTTGAGATAGTTGTTTTAGGGACGTAAAGTGAGGATAACGGGAATGGGTAATCGGGATAGTGTTTGGTTGGTGAAATTAAATATAACTTATTTATTGTGGGTTGAAAACCCTATATGCTCACCAGGCTCCCAAGCCTGACCCACTCAGTTTTATTTGTATTACAGGAAGTGGCACAAGGGCGTAAGATGGATGGATCATCTTGTTGTTTTGTTTACAAGTCTGAATATGTATATATTTGTTGAATGACTTGTAATGTTTATCGTTTATGCTTTATGGTCTGTATCGGAACATGACATCCCGAGTTTTGATTATATAATGAAATGCATCTCTTGATGAAATGCTTTGATAAATATTATTTTATCATGTTTTGTTTTGGGAACAAATTCCGCAACTCTTTCAAATCAAAAGGATTTACTCTGAAAATATTTAAAAGCATAAATGAAAATCGGTCTTTTCTGGCCGAGATTTTGGGGATGTCACAGTTGGTATCAGAGCATTAGTTTAAGCGAACTAGGAATTTGTAGGATTTCTAGACTTAAACTTAGAATGCTAAGTGGAATTTTGAGATGTGTGTCTGTTGGATTTTAGACACGAGCACTAGTTTATTTTAGGAAAGTTGCCTAAAATGCTTTATGCGCTAAATGTTATATGTTGCAATATATGATATTATTTGTTTGGATCTACGGTCTGTTGCCGACCGGATCTGGAAACCTTATGTGTGTAGGATTCTAAGCGTATGCCTACGTTATTAGAACTAGCATGTAATCGTTTGGAGTAATAAGGTGAAATTATTCGGTGTAGATCAAAAATGGTGAGAACAAGGAGTGGCGTTGGAAACGCAGATGAAAACAGGAATCAACCGCCAGTGATTGAGCAAATACCTGTTGTAGCAGCAGCACCAGAACCAATAACAATGGCTGCGGTGCAAGCCATGATTCGGGCTATGCTAGCCGAACAAAGGGAGGAGATGCGACAAATGTTGCATAATAATAGGGATGAACCTATCATACCTATTGAGGAACCGGAATTGATTCCCGAGCAATCGAAGGAAGGGAACAATAGTCGCATGGTGAGTCAAGTTGGGACTCAAGAGGAACGAAGGAACGATCCAGAAAGGAGAAACAACAAGGATGGGCGTATGTACAAGAATTTCTTGGGCGCCAAACCGCCAAGTCTTTCTGGGAGCCCAAAGCCGGTTGAGATAATGGATTGGATCTCCGAAATGGAGATGGTATTTGAAAGTTGCGACTGTAGCAACAAGCAGAAGACCGTCTTTGCAGTTAGACAACTGAAGACTGGGGTCTTGAGTTGGTGGAAGTTGTTGGCAGATACTATGCCACGAGGAGAAGCTCTGAAAATGTCATGGGAGGAGTTCTTGGAACAGTTAAGGGTGCAGTATTGTTCGGAGATAGATCTGATTGATCTGAACAATGAGTTTCAAAACTTGAAGAAAGGGAAGATGAGCATAGATGACTATGCTACTGCATTTACTGAGAAGATGAAGTTGTTTCCGTACCTAGTGCCGACGGAACTCTCCAAGATTGAGAGGTTTGCTAACGGACTGCCTGCTGACTTTGGTCCGACAGTCAAAATGGCAACCACTCTGAAAACGGCTGTTCGTGCAGCTAAGAATGTGGAGGCCCAGCAGAAGGAAAAGGGTCTGGAAAGAATAGATGTTGGGGAAAAGAGGAAGTTCGATGGAACTTCAGGGTCCAACAAGAAAAACAAGTTCTCGAAGTCTGGTTCGAGGGGAGGTGGAGGTGAAGCGAAATGGTGCGACAAATGTAAGAAGAAGCATCATGGAAGATGTGAGGTGGCGAACACATGCTACAAGTGTGGAAAGCCAGGGCACTATGCCAATGAGTGTACCCTCACAAAGAAAGTTTGCTATGGTTGTGGTGAGGAGGGTCATATGTCAAGGGACTGCCCGAAGAAGAAGGAGGCAGCTAGACCCAACATTCTGCCAAAGCCAAAGGCGAGAGCATTCCAGATGACACTGGAAGCTGCTAAAGATGAAGCTGATGTCGCTTCAGGTACCTTTCTCGTTAACGAATTGCCTGCCCAAATTTTATTTGATTCTGGAGCCAATTACTCCTTTATATCGCATGAATTTGGTAGAAAGCTAGCTTTGCCTGTTGTTAGACTAGATAATGCTTTATTAGTCGAAGTTGCTAGTGGCAAGTTTGTATCTGTTAGCTATCGCATGAAAAACATCTTAATTGATCTGAATGGGAATAAGTTCCACGAGGAATTATTGCCTATCGAACTTAATGGTTTCGACATCGTATTGGGAATGGATTGGCTTAGCGCCAACGACGCCGAAATTTTATGCAAGAAGAAAATAGTCAAAGTAAACCCGCCTGGGAAAGATTCGTTTATGGTGTATGGAGATAAACGCAGAGTGAATTCTGGAATCATTTCATTGATGAAAGCCAGAAAATGTTTGACCAAGGGGTGTACATCGTATTTAGCATTCGTGATTGATGCTAAGAAGGAAAAGAAGGTGATGCAGAATATTCCAGTTGTGTGTGATTATCCGGAAGTATTTCCCGAAGATCTTCCTGGATTACCGCCTGATAGACAAGTGGAATTCCGTATTGACTTGTTGCCAGGAACAACGCCAATTGCGAAAGCACCTTATCGATTAGCACCGACGGAGATGAAGGAACTAATGATGCAACTTCAGGAGTTATTGGACAACAGTTTCATTAGACCTAGTTCATCGCCCTGGGGAGCTCCGGTGTTATTTGTAAAGAAGAAAGATGGAAGTATGAGAATGTGCATTGATTACAGAGAGCTGAACAAGGCAACAATAAAGAATAGATATCCGTTGCCGAGGATTGATGACCTGTTTGATCAATTGCAAGGTTCGAGTTATTTCTCGAAGATCGATCTTAGGTCAGGATATCATCAGCTAAAAGTAAGAGAGCAAGATATCGAGAAGACTGCATTCAGAACAAGATATGGACACTACGAGTTCTTGGTTATGTCGTTTGGACTAACCAATGCTCCAGCAGCGTTCATGGATTTGATGAATAGGGTTTGTAACCCGTTCCTTGATAAATCCGTGATAGTGTTCATAGACGACATTCTGATTTACTCGAAAAGCCAGGAGGAGCATGGCAGACACTTGCGAGAAGTGTTGGAAGTTCTGAAGAAGGAGAAGCTGTATGCTAAGTTCTCCAAATGTGATTTTTGGATTCGTGAAGTCCAACTCTTGGGTCACGTGGTCAACCAAGAAGGGATAATGGTTGATCCAGCAAAGATCGAAGCTGTGACGAAGTGGGAACAACCGAAAAGTCCCACGGAGATTCGAAGCTTTTTAGGATTAGCCGGATATTACCGAAGGTTTATCCAAGGCTTTTCTTCGATCGCTAGTCCATTGTCAGCTTTGACCCACAAAGGAGCTACTTATGCTTGGGGTGAGAAGCATAAGGAAGCATTTGAGAAGCTAAAGGAGAAGCTATGCGAGGCACCGATACTTTCTCTACCCGATGGAGTTGAAGACTTCGCTGTCTATAGCGATGCGTCTGGGGTTGGATTGGGTTGTGTTTTGACCCAAAGAGAAAAGGTGATAGCATATGCGTCTCGACAGCTGAAAGAGCATGAAAAGAACTACCCGACTCATGATTTGGAGTTGGCAGCGGTAGTTTTCGCTCTGAAAATATGGAGGCATTACCTCTATGGCACAAAGTGCAAACTTTTCACTGATCATAAGAGTCTCCAATACCTCTTTAATCAGAAAGAATTGAATATGAGGCAACGACGCTGGCTAGAATTACTTAAAGACTATGACTGCGAGATACTTTACCACCCCGGTAAAGCTAATGTTGTTGCTGATGCTCTCAGTCGGAAAGTCAATCCCGAAAGGAAAAGGCCAAGAGCGTTGAGAATTGAAGTTGTCTCAACTATTTTGGAAAGTATAAAGAAAGCTCAGAGCGAAGCTTCTGAGAAGAATGACAGAAAGGAGGAACGTTTGGGCAAAACGTTGGTGTTCGGTGTAAACAGTCATGGACTGAAGGTGTTCCAAGATCGGATTTGGATACCTAAGACAGGAGGAGTCAGAGATCTTCTGATGGAAGAAGCTCACAAGACCATGTACTCGATTCATCCGGGTAGCACTAAAATGTATAGGGACCTGAAACCCTACTACTGGTGGCCGACGATGAAGCTTGATGTTGCAAAGTATGTGGCCGAGTGTGTGACTTGTGCGAGAGTCAAGACACAACATCAAAAACCGTACGGGAGTTTAGAACCTTTGCCTGTGCCTATGGGTAAGTGGGAAGACATTGCTATGGATTTTGTCACTAAACTGCCCAGAACAAAGAATGGTCACGACATGATTTGGGTGGTCGCTGATCGATTCACTAAGAGTGCGCATTTCATAGCGGCCAGGGAGAAATGGTCTATGGAGAAGCTTGCGAATTCTTACGTGAAGGAAATTGTGAGGCTTCACGGTGTTCCGTTAACGATTGTGTCGGATCGTGATAGCCGTTTCACATCGAGGTTTTGGAAAAGTCTACAAGAGGAATTGGGTACCAAGTTGTGTTTAAGTACAGCTTACCATCCGCAGACTGATGGTCAGAGTGAAAGAACGATACAAACACTTGAAGATATGCTGAGAGCATGTACTCTGGAATTCCTAGGTAATTGGGATGAACATTTACCGTTGGTAGAATTTTCCTATAATAATAGTTTCCACTCGAGCATTAAGATGGCACCGTATCAAGCATTGTATGGATAGAAGTGTCGTACGCCGTCTTGTTGGCTTGAGGCTGGGGAAAAGCAGTTTATGGGACCGGAGTTGGTTCATCAAACTGCTGAAAAGTTGAAAATAATTAGGGAAAGAATGTTAGCGGCTCAGGATCGTCAAAAGAGCTATGCTGACAAGAAGCGGAGACCGATAACTTTTGAGGTTGGGGATTCGGTTTTGCTTAAGGTCTCGCCGTGGAAGGGACTTATAAGATTTGGTAAAAGGGGAAAGTTAAGTCCAAGGTTTATTGGACCGTTTAAAGTTCTTCAGAGGATTGGGAACCAAGCTTACAAGCTCGAATTACCCGAAGAACTGAATGGAATTCATAACACTTTTCATGTGTGTTATTTGAGGAAGTTCACGGGAGAAGTTCCCGACATAATTCCAATTTCTGAATTGAGAATTGATGAGAACAAAAGGTTGATTGAAGAACCAGAGGCAATTGTTGACCGAAAGACTAAGAAATTGCGACGCAAGATGGTTGGGTTAGTGCTTGTCCGATGGAAACACACGAATGGGCCGAATCTCACCTGGGAGACGGAGAGTGACATGATGGGTCGCTATCCGCATTTGTTTGTTGATGTGTGATTCCGGGGACGGAATCATTCTAAGGTGGAGAGAATTGTAACGCCTGTGTTTCCGGGCTTGCCATATTTAGCAATATAATAGTCTAGGTTAACCTTTGTAACCCGTTTTGAAATAATAAGATTGTATTATTTGAGTATTATGTGTTTTGTGCTTAATTGCTTAATTATATGATCTGATTAATTAAGAATAAAAATAAGCGTCAAAATTTAAGAGTGAAATAAACTTAATATCTTTGATCTATGTTGTAGTAGTTGAAACGAGGTTTCCGAATATATATATATAGAACGCCCAAATCTGACTTCGTATGAGGAAGTTATGATTTATCGAAGTTCCGGCTTAGCGGTATACAGCCTGAAATACTCGAATTGAGATCGAGCGGTTGTTAGCCGAAGCAATCTAAATGAGAATCGAAGATCTCATTGTTGGTATCGAAGCGATAAAAAGTTAGGCGAGAACGGACGTCAAACGAAGAAGTTATGAATTTATAACGAAAGTTTCTGTCCCGGCCTATTAAAAATAATTAATAAAAATAAAGTCAAAATTAGCCGACGGAGTCTAAACGAAAGTCGTAGAGCGTGGTCTCACCTTCGCGTGGATATAAAGAACGTCGAAAACGGAGTTCGTATGAAGAAGTTATGAATTTCCGAAGTTTATTAATCATTTAATAATTAAATTTAATTATAAATCGAAGGTATTATCCGAAGCCGTGTCACCGGTGTAATCCGGAGTACGCCCCGCGTACGAGGTTACGCTATCGCGTAACTCTGATAGTGTCGACACTTCGGATGACGCATGCCATGACGATTTCGGACGCGTACGCGCTGCGTACGCCTGTACGCCCCGCGTACTCCGAGGTTCCAGCCTCTATATAAAGGATCCGAAGGCAGCCTCATTTGTTGTTCAATTTCTTCTCTTCTCTCTAGTCTTTTGCATCGTTTTTCGTGCCGAAGCTACCCCGAAGTCCCGGTATCATACTCTAGCCCCGAGGCAAGTCCCGAGATCCCGAAGATCCCGAGAAGCGCGGTTCCCGAGTCGAAGCTCTGCCCGCGAGAAGTTCGATTTTCGAGGAGATCTTCCAGATCTGCTGTGGATTACTACTTCTATAAGCCGTAGTGCTGTCGGATCGTCTTCTGATCAGGTGAGTGTGTAGTTATTTCTTCTAATACAATAATACGAAGTATTTTATATAAAAATACGTGCTATGTGTATATATTTGGTTGTGTTATGTGTGAATGAGTATTCACTCTCTTCTATCTTATAGATCTGCTTATTTCTTTATGAGATATGTGTTATGTGTGTGTGTGCCTCATCTGTTATGTGATATATGTGTTGATTCAAGCATGCTATACAGGTTTTCTTTAAACTATGTATACAAATGTATATTTTTATCTACTAATATGTTGGGTAGAACATGGGTAGATAGTTGGTGTGTAATAAACAGGTGAGAGGCCTCGATGTTGTTGTTGTTGTTGATCTAGTTATTCAGCGGAGTATGGATAACGACCACGGACTCTTTCTAGACAGTCCAGTGGAACGCTAGCAGGTTCATAACCTGTAGGTGTTGTGAACGATGTGTTCACCGGTGTACTCTATCCCCCTCATGGTTGCCTTTAGGATATCTATTGTTGAGGAAACCCCTTCGCAGTGATGTCCGTCCCGATGAAAATCCTAGATTAGGTCCCTTGAGATAGTTGTTTTAGGGACGTAAAGTGAGGATAACGGGAATGGGTAATCGGGATAGTGTTTGGTTGGTGAAATTAAATATAACTTATTTATTGTGGGTTGAAAACCCTATATGCTCACCAGGCTCCCAAGCCTGACCCACTCAGTTTTATTTGTATTACAGGAAGTGGCACAAGGGCGTAAGATGGATGGATCATCTTGTTGTTTTGTTTACAAGTCTGAATATGTATATATTTGTTGAATGACTTGTAATGTTTATCGTTTATGCTTTATGGTCTGTATCGGAACATGACATCCCGAGTTTTGATTATATAATGAAATGCATCTCTTGATGAAATGCTTTGATAAATATTATTTTATCATGTTTTGTTTTGGGAACAAATTCCGCAACTCTTTCAAATCAAAAGGATTTACTCTGAAAATATTTAAAAGCATAAATGAAAATCGGTCTTTTCTGGCCGAGATTTTGGGGATGTCACATCATGAATGTGCTTGGGGAGAGGTTTCGTGTTTATCTATTCTCGATACCATTGCGAGGGCTGAAAGTGATCGTCAGGATGGACTAGTTGGGGGCCAATGGGGCCATGATCGATTGCGAGCGTCTGCTGGTGAGGGTTCGAACCCCAAGTGGCGAAGAACTGGTTATTCATGTATAGAGGACCTTACAGGGACCAACCCATGTTCGGCTGCGAGGGCTAGGAGACTTCTTTAGCAGGGTTGTTCGGGATTTCTGGCATATATCTCGGATACGAGGGTTGAGACCTCGATAGATTTGGGTAGTGTACCGGTTGTACAGGAGTATCGAGATGTCTTTCCCGAGGAATTACCTAGAGTGTCTCCGAAGAGGCAAATGGAGTTTCAAATTGATTTGGTGTCGGGTGCCGCTCCGATTTCCAAGGCACCATACCGGCTAGCTCCGCCCGAGATGCAGGAGCTATCCACGCAACTTCAGGAGCTGCTAGACCGAGGGTTTATCCGACCAAGCATTTCCTCATGGGGAGCACCAATCTTGTTCGTGAAAAGAAGAACGAGTCACACATGATGTGTATTGATTATCGATAGTCGAACAAGATAACGGTGAAAAATCATTATCTGTTTCCGAGGATCGGTGATTTGTTCGATCAACTGCAGGGTGCGTCTTGGTTTTCCAAGATTGATCTTCGGTCGGGGTACCATCAGATGAGGATTCGGGATGAGGATATACCGAAGACAGCTTTTAGGACTCGGTATGGGCACTATGAGTTTGTGGTGATGCCATTCAGGCTCACCAATGCCCCAACTGTTGGATTAGTGTCTAAGTCCATAACTATAATTGGTATGCACTTGACCCGAGAGTAGCATGGTCCATTTGGGTTGCATGGCACCAGAACAATCCGAAGCATGGATAACTGAGAAGAGGTTATTTATGGTTTATTAATATATCATAAGTTCTAATATATTAATATGAAATCATATTATTTAATTAGTATTGATCAAGAATTAGTTTGGAATTAATTTTGTGATCAAAAGAGACTAATTAAATATATGGGGATTGATTATGTAAATCATTCATTCTTATAATGAGGGTTTATGATCCATAGTTCTTCATGTTGGGCTAAACCCATGTGGTGAACCATGTATACTCCATGGAGGTTTTAACCCATGGAGCATGAGGGATATGGAAAGTCATTAGGGTTTACATGGTGTAACCCTAGTTTGCCACACTATATAAGAAACCCCACGGCTATGAAATCGGGACCTAGACCTAAACTAGTGGAAACACAAGAGGGAAAGCCGATTTTATGAGTACAAGTGACATCATCTCAAGTTCCTCAATTTGTTGGTGGTGTTGTGTGATTCCATTTGAGGTGCAACACTTGGGGCACTAAGTTCTTAAAGGTCCAAGGTTTCAACTATAATAAAAGGTGTGTCATCTAACTTGTATTTCATGTTGTTTATACTCCATTGTATGCTAGTTAGGATGATGCTTTTGATATATTGCATGTATGCATGTATAATAGAGAAAACATAGATCCAAAGCATCTAGGGTTGCATGTACACCATAGGAGTGTTAGAATGCTCAAAACCCCTCAGTGGTATCAGGGACTAGGGTTGTTTTCAATTATACTTGATGCTACTTGTTGTTTAAGCTTGAAAAATCGATTTTCTGTTGTTCTGGACAGTGGACTCACCGAGTCCAAGCACAATTCTAACCAACTCGCCGAGTTTGTTCTTACACTCGACGAGTTGATGCTCCAGAATGCAGATTTTCATAGTTTTTGGCTAGAATTGGACTAGGATCATTACTCTAAGCTGTTTTTGAACTTATAAACCTGTTTTTGATGTGGTAATGATCATGCTTATCCATTTTATAAGATAATTGTCAAAGTTTCATGTTTTGTATTAGTTTATATGATTATTCTAATTACATGAAATTTGTTTGATATGAAGTATCTTGTTCATATGAGTTTAATCTAGATCATGGACATTATTTGACATGCTTGTTATTTTATTTGATGATTTTTATGGCCTTTAATGTACTCTATAACTAGTCCTCGAGTTGTGGAAAATGAAAAGTTTTTTTAAAACACTTCATTAAACTCATAGGTTATGGTCTTGAAGAGTCTTTCCATAAATGTTTTTTATGCACTCCATAATTTGTCCTCAAGTTATAGATTTTCAAGAGTCTTTTATTTAAAGCCTGTATTAAAATCATATGTTATGGATTCCAAAAGTTTTTTGAATAGTTCAAAACTTGCCCTCAAGTTTTGGAATTTGTAAATGTAAAAGTCTAACTTTTGAAACATTTAATTCCAAACCCTAGAATTTTAAAGTTTAAAATTCTACCCTTATACTATTATAATATTATAGGTTTAATATTTATATATATATATATATATATATATATATATATATATATATATGTATAAGAATAAAGCCAGTCTTACCGTTAGTAGGCCTCATTCACGAAGTCGGTCTATAAGGGGGTATAAGGTTACCGCCTATAAAATGGTAGTTTAATGGGTGTCCACTCTCACCCACCGCTTCCTTGACTGGTGGAGGGTCGTTAGCCGAACGGGTAGGATAAGACTCTAATTCTCCCTTCATTAAAAGTATAATGATAAATATAAAGTAACTAAACACTTATAGATTCCCAAATCTTAGTTACATAGGAAAATGTGAATATGGTGCTAACCCATGAAATTGCACTTTGCACCTTGTTAAGTCGTTAGTGGAGCGTGTATGGTTAACCGACACACTAATCTAGACTGACAGAGCGTGTACAAGGGTAGCTTGATGTTAATCATAGATTAATGGAGCGTGTGTTGTTAACTGGCACATTGATTAGGTGGTTGTAACATTGGGTGTACCAAGCTAATTTGCATGGTTATTCACACCTTGTTTGTGATCCTCGGCATCCCAGTCATAAACTTGAAGGGCATAATTGAGATTTAAACATGCCTTTGAAAGTATCAATGAATCTCAAAGGATCTAGGAGTTTCAATTCACTTAAAACCTAAAATTCTTTTCGTTTGTCGTGATGGAAGTTGGTAAATCGTCATTTACCTACCTTCAAATATTTTGAAATTGGATTACGACATCCCTCTTCCAAATTGTAAAATATTATGTTGGGTCCTAGCCTTAATATTTTATTTGGGTGTTATATTAAGGACTTAAATCAACTAACTTGAATTTCTCCCATTATAGATGCCTAGTTTAGACAACTATGGTCTTCCCAAATCTTTTGGAACAAGCTTTCCTCTTGAAGATGATGTCCCGCGGTTGGATCATGGAAGTCATACTTCATTTCCTCCACCTCCTACAATAATTCTCCCTAACCCACAAGTTCAAAGTCACTCGATCCCTATTGGCTAATAAACACTAAAATGGAAGGTATGTGTGCGCACATGTCTTGGAGATGAAGTCACACATTGACAAGCATGGGAATGTTGGGTGTCGTTTTCCCAAGGAAGTTGGTGGTTGACTGGGATCTTCAATCACTTCCTGAGTCATATAGTGAGTTCATTAAGGACTGCTATGTGACAGACCTCGACATGACCCTTATTGATCTTACCCATTTCCTTGTTGCTGCTGAATCAACAATGATTTGGCGCACTGGAAAAGCAAATTTGATTGGAAAATCTACTCCCCAAACTTCCATGGACATTGACAATGGAAACATTGGAAGTCTAGAAAAGATTTCTCTTTCCAAGGGAAAGAGAAAGGCTAAGTCTGAGATTGTCCCATGTACCATTCCCAAAGAGTCTATATGTTTCTATTTCCAAGAGAAGGGGCATTGGTTGCGAAGCTTCCCTGACTACCTGAAAGATCTGAGAAAAGGTAGAATCGAAAAGTTTGACTCTGCTTCAGGTAAGTCTACTGTGTAACTCTATTAAGTTCCTAATTGTTGATTCTTCATACATGATGTGACAAGGTTGCATTTTGATTTTTTGTAGGATCATGCAAAGGGAAGGAAGCTTAAAGGAAGAGTATGCTGAATCTGATGGCGAAGATGGATTTCAATCGCATGGTTTGAAGATCGGATTTTGAGCTATTGCTTAGGAGTTACAATAGATTGCTATGAAATATGTAATAACATAATTTTCATTTGTAATTGCATGGTAAGGAAAAGTTTTTTCCGCAATTTATAAATAAATAACATTTTATTTTTATTTTATTATATCTCCTTGCAATGGCATTTATGAAAATTGATGTTTGTATGTTTCTATGTTAGCAATATGAATTTGATTCTTTCGTTTGTGGTAGTGTCGAGTATTTTCCAAATAAGGAAAGATTCTCATCACCCAAGTTTCAATTAATTGGATAGGAACTTGGAATCATGCAACTTGTATTGTGTGATGAATGTAAATTTTCATCTTTGGGAAATTAAGACTAAATCCTTATTCACATGAATATGTGAGTTAAGTGAAGGACTAAGGGATCGGGTACACTAAGAGTGTGCTGGTCAGGTCCACCACAAAGAACAATAAGACTATTCGTCATGATTTACTAAAGTTTAGTAAATATGGTTATGCTTACAAGTTTAATTATAATTTTGAACATTGTAAAAATTTCAATGTATGGCAGAATGAATGAGAAGAATCAAATTAGGCGGAAAGATAGAAGTTTCTCCAATCTGAAGAGATGGGAGACTACTTGAGTATCATGTTTTATGATTATCTTAATGACTATGAAAACCATATCACAATTGATCCTCTAAGGTCGTCTTAGTGCATTTCTATGGCTAAGAAGAGGATTCGTGAATTGTTGAAATGGTTAATCTAAAAGATAAGGTCATACTGCATTCCAAAACAAGTCTTAAAGTCATACTCCAAGATTGTAACTTGAGTGACATAATCTTAAGAAGGTTTATAACAGTTATCAAATGTAGATTAAAATGTTTTTTACTCTTGTACATTTGAAATTGGTAAGTTGTGATGTCTTGGGTAAGACAAAGACCAACTAAGACCAATTGTGTGAAATGTTTGTCTTGATAGGAATCTGCACTAACTCTTGAATATTTGATTGTCAAGAAATGGTTCTTGAAAAGAGAGTCTTATATGTCAATGTAGTGGTGTTGATTATGATGGCATGTGCGGAATAAGAAAAGATCTAGTGAATCATCATGTAAACTCAAGAACACAAGGAGTAAATAAATCTATGTAAGCTCATATTAGATCTAGAAAGGATATACAAATGGGTTTGTACAAAATTTCTCTCTCTAGTCTAACACTCCAAAATGGTTCCTTTACATAATGAGAGTCACTCACTTCCTATTTATAGGAAAGACTCAACCCATTTACACATACAAGAAGGTAAAACCTAAGACTCCACATCCAAACATGACTTTGTACCCTAACATTCTCCCTCTCATAGTTAGGATTGGATGTCCCAGATTTAGTCTCCAACGAGCTAGCGCGATCAAGACCAAACTTCCTCTCGAAGTAACACTGGTCTTCAAATCCACAAATAAATATCCGACAAACCCGCTTTGAATACCTATCATTCTCCCACTTTTTATAATCAAAAAATGATTATAAAACCCATTAAGGGTGAGAAGCGCCCGAGGAATAAACTTCACAATACTCCCCCTTGATGTGTACCAAAAATGAATCACCAAAAATCTTGCACGGAAAAACAATCACAAAAAAACTTCAAAAATTTTCCAAATTCGTAAATTTTTTTGATTTTTTGGGTGAAAATTGCAAGATTTTCCAAAATCTGGGTAAAAAATGTAACTTTCTGAATTTTGCAGGGACCCATTGCGCAAAAAACAACCAAATATGTGAAACTCTATCCCATTTGCGAAATTGGGCATAAAACATAAATTCACACAAACTATAGGGGCCTGAAATGAAAAACCTTCAATTTCTTTTTCGAAATTGGGTATTTGTTGCCAAAATTTCGAATCTGCAGGTACTGATTTCGAAAATTCCGCCTCTTTTCTTCAAGCTTTCGAAAATTACCCTAAATTTCGAATTTGGGTAAAAGCTGTCAAACTTTTGAAACTCGAAAGACTATATTCGAAAATTCATGTTTCTTCCCTAATTCATGAAACCAGTTCGCGAACAGGACACCAAAACTTTCGACACTTTGACAAAAATTTTCGCGATCAAAATCTTCGTTAGTCATCCTGATTCTCACAACTTTCGAAAGTCATCAAAACCTTCACGATCAAGCCTTAGTTTTTTGTTATAGGAAATCAGCTACAATCGAACAAAAATCAAACTCAAAGTAGTCGACATTAACGACTTCAAAAACGAATTCTCAAGTATTCAAACATCGACTTCCAAAATTGATTTCCCCACAAAACGAAGTCTGCCATCATCTCAAACCTTTGTTCTCAAGCCAAAACTATTAGACTTCCTAATCGATTAAGAGCATAGAAATCGAAGTCTTCGTTCTTCGCTGTTTATTCATCACCCCAAACCATCGAAATTACTCTTTCATGCTTTCGATCATAACTAATCCAATAAACCCATTTCGTTTTCCAGTTCTTCAATATCAAACCAAACTATCGATTTTTCAGACCATCAATCGACATACCAATCGATTTCACAGCCTTATTAATCTTCGGTTTGCGAGCAACATCAAAGAAAGAAGACTGTTTGACTATCAAACATCCAGGCATTCGATTCCAATAATCCATCAATCGAAACTTTGAAATCGAGATTGACTCCAATATCCAAACGACTCAAAAGAATAACAACAAATCCGATTTTGACTTCCATTTGAATCAATTTCAATTCTTCATCACCAAATCAGAATCAATTTCAATTCGACTCCAAAACTTCAACATCGCAAATCGATTTCACAATGACCATCAACAATTCCATCATTTGCAAAACCTAACTCGACCTTTAGTTATTTGTATTTTCTTCTCAATTCATTTTTAGCCATCAAAATCAAACAATCTACCCATTCGATTTCCAGATTTCTCAAGCATTCGACTTCCAAATAATCAATCGAATCTTAAAACGATTTCAAATCAACTTTAAGACTCTTGACTTGAATTCTATCAACGAACACTAATCAAACTTGAGTTCGAATCAAAGTACGTATCCTCTGATACGAACAAGAACATCATCAACAATGGATTCTAACGACTTCAAAATTCAAATAAGAACAAATCGAAATCAAATTCAACCAGACACAATTTCAAGAATCGGAAAACGAAACTGAGTTCGATTTGAAGCAATGAACTCAAGAGTTTGTCAAAAATTGAAATCGTCTACAACAACTGTGAATCAAATATGACTCCAAGAATCGGTAACAAAAATTATGTTCGATTCTAACTTCAAAGTCTTATGAATCGAGTATCCATCAAAGTCGATTTTGACTTTTATGTTGACTTATACACCAAAAATTGAACCGATGTTAGATACGACTCGGATTTATTCATATATGAACAAAATTTGATTTGGGAATAAAAAATATTGTTTCGAATATGGGCTCAAGAATCAGATTAATGAATAGTAATGACTTCAACAATTGGACTTTGAATAAACAGTATCGAAAAATGATATCATATGAACAGTAACTTTTCCAAGAAAAAAATTGATTTTAGATTTAAAAAGAAATTGTAAGAATATAATTTTGATTTTGTGTTTGATTTAAAAAGTAATAACTGGATCAACTATGGGGTTGAAACAGATTTAATCCAATGAGGCAAATCGATCAAAAATTGAAAAAACGTAAAATATGAATCGAAATCATGGATGTTTTGGAATCCATTTGAGAATTTGAGATACCTTTTTGACGAATCGAGATCCATTTTCAACGAATGAATCAAATGTAGAAGATCTTGGTTATTTTGTTGGAATGAAAAACTCTCCAATTTGAACATTGTACCACCCATTATGTGAGATGTACAACTCGTTCTTCGTGTTCGTCATCAAACCAAGAACATCTTCAAAAGAACCACCAAAACTTTTGGGTTTTGACTTCAAATTCAATGCAACACTTGGAGATTGTTGTTTTGGAACACAAATTTGTTTCACGGATTTTGGCTTCACCACATTTAATGATTTTTGTGAGTAAACCCGCTTGTTTTTGCGATTGATCTTCTTCTTCTTTTTCTTTCTCATATTTTTGTATCTTGAAGACTTGATTTCATTAACAAACCCATTTTCCAGAACTTCAGTTTTGTGAATCTGAATAAAATCTTTTGGAGTTTGATACTTGTGAATTTCTTGGATCACCGGCTTTCGATAAAGAATCATTTCTTCAAACGAATCACAAGAATACAAAATATCATCGGTTTGAAATCCAATCGAGCAAAAAACTTGTTCATAATGAGAATCAACTTGAACTCCATTTTCTTGAACATCAAGAACATCACATTGATCTCCATTGTCAAGAACTTCAACAAACTTAAGAGCAAGAAGATCATTCGGGTTTTCAATAAGAGAAGTGTATTTCTTATTAAACAAATCTCTTTCTTCTCCTTCCTTTTGATTTCTACTTTGAAATAATATGGAAAATGCAATTTTTTTCAACCATATAATCTTACAAAGTGGTTGAAAAAGCAAGCTTCCATTATCATCCTTCAAATCTCCATAAGAAACCATATTACCCCATGAAATCAATTTGCTTAACACCAACCCATAAAATTGATCTTCATTGGCTTTGTATTTGATATCTTCAACGATCACAATCCAAGAATCATACGAAAAATCCACCATGATCACAAAAGCTTGAAAATTTATAGAGAGAGAAAGTGATTTTGAATGGGTTTTCTAGAGAGAGAAAGTAAAAATCACTTGAATTCTAGTGAAGAAAATCGAATTATGAAAAGATCAAAACAAAGAATCACCAAATCTAAATTGCCACCATGGATCAATTCTTGATCAAATCAAGAACACCCGCTCTGATACCAATTGTAGTGGTGTTGATTATGATGACATGTGCGGAATAAGAAAAGATCTAGTGAATCATCATGTAAACTCAAGAACACAAGGAGTAAATAAATATGTGTAAGCTCATATTAGATCTATAAAGGATATACATATGGGTTTGTACAAAATTTCTCTCTCTCATCTAACACTCCAAAATGGTTCCTTTACATAATGGGAGTCACTCACTTCCTATTTATAGGAAAGACTTAACCAATTTACACATACAAGAAGGTAAAACCTAAGACTCCACATCCAAACATGACTTTGTACCCTAACAGTCAAGAGATCAGTGAGAGTCTTAAAGATCTTGACAAGTTTCAAGAACTAATCAAGAATAAAAACCTATTGTTTATCACTAGCACACGACTTGAGGTTTGTAACCTATCGTGTTGGCATGTTCTTGTTTTTGTGCCCATTCCAGTTAAGTTGACTATGCATGTGAGTTCTATGAGTTCTCAATTGTTTGCATAACAACTTGGAAGCAATGGTAGGCCCTTGTGCTGCCAGGTGGCAAGAAATTAAGATTGAACAAGTTCAGTCCATATGAGTTTGGATTTGTCACTAACCTTGTCTTGTGATTATGGTTATGAAAAATTCACATGGATAGGAACACATACACCATAAAATCTAAGCGTCATAAGGTTTCTCTTAAATTCAGGAAAATGATTGTGAGGAAATGCTTTCACTAAGTAGATTTTAAGGAGATAGCAATTATGATATTTGCATTCTCAAATTCGATTATGATTACGACATCCCTTTTCATAATTCGAATTGTGAGAAATGGCAAAGGTCTAAACATTTCAGACTTATGGTTGTAAGTTCTAAAATTGTTAAGATACACATGTAAGCTATCTAAGGAAAGGTGTATGATTTTGATAAGCCTTGATAAAGTCTTATCGAAGCATCTCATATCAGAAATCTGAACTTTGGTAATGAAAGTCAATAAGTATTGATTTCCAAAAGTCTAGCTGATTTCTGAATACATGTCAAAGCTAGTGGGAGCATAAGTGTTATGCTAATAATAATCATTATGCTAGTGGGAACATAATTATTATGGTAAGTGTTGCAAGTGGGCAATGTTAATTATAGAAAAGAAAAGGTTCAATTTGCAAAGTTGTGGATTTGAAAAGTTGTTTTGCTATAATTAAAGGAGAGAAATTTATACTTCATTTCAAAATCTAAAAGCTTAGATTGAGTTTTTAATCAAATTTAGTCATATATATATATATATATATATATATATATATATATATATATATATATATATATATATATATGAATTCTATGTTGGAATGGTTCAACATATTGAAATTCTATATATGGAAATGTTAATTGCGTTCTCAAAAAATTTGACTATGATTACGAAATCCCTCTTCATAATCAAAATTTTGAGAGCATGGAAAATAGAAATATTATAGAAAAAGAGTGATTAAGTATCATGTCTTTATGTTAGACATTATGAATCGTATCCCATATACTTCGGGTATAGGATCAATTGCATATGGTATAACATTCTCGTGTTCTAATTTTCCAAATGGCTAGGGCATCAAGAGGGAAAAAGGAATAGAACCGGATATGACTAAAGTGGTTAAACAACTGTTAAGGACAATCTAATGTTTGCCAAAGATTATGTTGAAAAATGTTTTTGTATGTGACCATCACTAAAATAAGACGAATTATTTTTATATTATCTAACAAATATTATCAGTTATTTCAGGTTGCGTGGATTCGTGCTTAAATGTGAAATACAAAAATACGCAAAAGATGGAATACGCAAAGACGTAAAATAGCCAAATATTTGGTCGTTTGAAGATAAAACAAAACAAGGGATAAAAAATTGTCAAGACTTCAAAAACTCAAGGGTCAAATATAGAAATTCAATTCATTAATTGAATTTAATACACATATTTGATTTCTCCGTGAAGTGGAGAATTAAAAGAAAAACCCAAACACACGACTAGTTTTCAACTTTAAAGTCAAAGAACAAGAAAAACATCAAGTTCCTACTACTACTACTACTACTACCACTTGAGAGACTTCACAGCTACAACCTATACTCATACCTAGGGGTGCAAACGAGCTGAGCCGAGCTCGAGCCTGACCAGGCTCGGCTCGGCTCGGGCTCGTTTAAGTTATGTAAGGCTCAAGCTCGAATTCGTAGAGAATTATACAAGCTCGGCTCGGGCTCGGGCTCGACTTGTTTTTTATATGACGTGTCTAAATGAGCTTAAGCTCGACTTGAGCTCGTTAAGAAGCTCGTTTACTAATACCCTTAATCCATAATTCCCCTAATACGTTTTTTATTTAATATATATAAATAATATTAAATTATATTATAGAAAGGCTCGTTTAGGCTCGCGAGCCTAATCAAGCTTAATGACATAGGCTTGAGCTCAAACTCGTTTAATAAACGAGCTTAATATTAAGCTCGAGCTCGTTTAAAATTGATTTCGAGTCGAGCTTTTAACGATCCGATCTTGAGTAGCTCGTGAGTAGCTTGGCTCGTTTGCACCCCTACTCATACCAACTCAAGTGTGTTTAAGATATTTTCTTTTCATGTATGTACACACACACACACACACACACATATATATATATATATATATATGTGTGTGTGTGTGTGTGTGTGTGTATGTATGTAATGGTGTGTGTGTTCTTTTTCTGTGTAATACCTCCAGCTACATCTCCATACACAAAAAAACTCTCCCAACCAAGAACACCACCCCCCTCTTCAAGAACAACTCTTGCAACTTCAACCTTCAAGAACAACTAAAACAAACTCCAAACACCCTCAAAATACTCTCCAAACACCCTCCTTAAACCTTCTCCAAAAACCCTTTCAAATCACCACAACCATCACCACCTTGCTGTTTTTCGACATCGGAATCTTCAAGTCAGAAACGAAGCAAACTGGCCTCAGTACAAGCACAAAAAGACTAGGGAGATTTTCTCTACAAATTTTTCAGAAACTTACCTACATCTATAAATTTTCGTGGACGATTTTGACCACCGGAAACCTCAAAGAGATGCGAGAGAGAATTGGCTATCCAGAGAGATTTACTCCGAAAATCTACATCCATCACCACCCAAAGCTCCTTCAACTTCACCATCTTTGCTGCCTTACCCCACCAAAATTACAACCTTATTCCACCTCCTAACTCCCTCCAAATACCCACTCCAAACTCATCAAATCTCCTCAAAACACCTTATATCCATATACAAATACATGACTCGTGTACTTTGCACTGTTTTGTAAACAACCCATTTTACATGTAAATGAACTTTTTATTACTTATCAAATACCGGATTTATCTTTGAACAAATATCGACCAGTCGTTCCAAGAGTCCAAATATCGACCAGTCGTTCCAAGAGTCCAGTTCAGTCAATTTATTGACGAACCTACTTTATATATATTTATATATATTTTATTATAGCTTTATGTCATTTAAATACAGTCATTTATATTATTTATAGCTTTACGTCATTTAAATATAGTCATTTATATTATTATAGCTTTCAATCATTTATAGCTTTCATATTTATACTTATTCCGCAATTATTATTCTTTATATATATATATATATATATATATATATATATATATATATATATATATATATATATATATATATATCTACATCTTATATCTTAAACTTATATATCTATCACACAGTAACTGGTAACCGAGCCTTTTGTTGTAGTGATTAGATTTTTATATTTCCAACACTCGGTATGTGAGCTGATATAAAAGAATATTTTCCAACAATTGGTATCAGAGCTTGTGAGATTTACTTTGAAATTTTTGTCGAAAACTTTTGGTTAGCGTTATAAACCTTCCATAAGTTTTTCTTTAAAAATTTCATTTTAATATCACTTGTTCAAAATCCTTTCAAAAATTTCAAAAAATGTCGTTGGCAAATTACTCCAACATGAACTCTGTCTCCATTGCAAATAGCTTAGGATATGGTTCACTGGCACCCATACTTATTCCTGAAGAGTATAATTCGTTAGGGATGAGCATAGGTCGGTTTGGGTCGGTTTTTGGCTAAAACCAAACAAAACCGTAGAAAGTCAGTTTTTCGGTTTTTAAAACCATATAGGTTCGGTTTTTGCATGGGTTGGTTTTTCGGTTTTCCGGGTTGGGTTTATGGGTTTTCGGTTTTAAACCGTGGGTTTATAAGCTCCTGTTTTTTTCTAGTTTTTGGGTTCAAACATAGTGAAAATACGTTGCGATAAATAGTATTGCATCTACTTTAAATATACTAAAATAAGAGTATGAATTCTAGTATTATAAAAGCATAAAAGTGTTCAAAAGATCAAAGTTTAACACCATTAACAGTTTGTTGAAAATAAACATAAAGTATTAAAGAGATATAAAGTGTAAAGTCTAAAACTAAAAGTTTAAATCATAATATAAAGAATATATGTGGATCGGTTCGGTTTTTATGGGCAGGTTTATACGTCAAAACTGAACCAAACCGTTATTTTTCGGTTTTTGTAAAATTCAAAACTAAACCATCGGTTATTGCTTTGGTTTCGGTTTTTCGGTTTCGGTTATGTCGGTTTTTTTCGGTTTTTCGGTTTTCGGTTTGGTTTTTGCTTATCCCTATAATTCGTGATTTGGCGTATGAATCTTCATCTTAACGCTATAAATGAAGATATCTGGAAGTGTGTAGAAGGAACATATATTACTCCAGAAAATATGGCTACTCTTGCTACAAATCAAGCCACTCAAACCGAAATCATAAGAAAGTTGGAACTCCAAGCCAAAAAGGAACTTGTGTCTGGAATACCTCACAATATTCTAAGTCAAATGGATGACATTATACTGTTAACCGCAAATCATTTGAAAAATCGTTTTTGTGGAAATAAAAGAATTATCGGAAACAAAAGAACATCTGTTTTGAATGAATTCGATAATTTCAAAATGCCTTCATCAGAAACCATCCATGATGCTCACGATAGGTTCAATATTATTATGGTCAAAATGAAAATTTTGGGTATCAAAAAGACACAACACGAGATAAATCTCAAGTTTTTAAACAATCTTTTCGAAAGTTGGAAAATGGTTAAACTCATTATTCAGGGAAATCCAACTATTCATACAGAAACTTTGTACAATTTGTATGGAGAACTTCAATTGTATGAATCCTCGATTGACCCACCAACCACTAAAGCTTTTGGAGGACCACTTGCTCTTGTGTCCACAACTTCACAAAACCAAATACCTTTCAATGATCAAAACTTTAATTATTTTAATCAGGCTAATTCTTTTTCAAAACCAAACCTTCCAGTCTGATTCGAATGATGAAGCAGATTATCAACAACTGTGTGCATTGGTTGCAAACACAAATCTTCAAATATTTCTCCCAAATCATGGTCAATCAAATCTTAGACCAAACTTTCAAAACAAACCATCTTTTGGACAAAATAATTCAGGGTTTCAACCAAGACCATCTTTTGGACAAAATAACTCAGGTTTTCAACCTAGACCTTACTTTGGACAAAATTCTCAAAGACCTTCCTTCCATAATAACTCAAACCAAGTTTTTCAAAACCAAGGATTTCAAAACGATCCCAACTCAATTCATAATCACAATCCAAACAACAGTTTTCAAAATCAAAAAGGAGGTTTCCAAAATCAAGGTTACAACAATCAAAAGAATGGTTTTCAAAACAACCAAAATTTTGGATTCCAACAAAACCATTCTCAACCTTCCCAACAAACCCAAACTCAAGCACCTGAAAGACTTCCGATTAAGAGTCAAAAGGATGACAGTGATGAAGAAGTGATCATTTGTCACAACTGCAAAGGAACAAATCACTATGCCAGAGAATGTCGAGCCAAAAACAAAACCAAAATCAAAGACTCAACATACTATGCTCAAAGAGCCGATGAATTGAAGAAACTAGAAAACCAAGAAAAGCAAAGAGCATTGATGGCAATCCATGAACCAAGCGTGGAATACTGGCCAACTTCTGATGACGAAGCTGAACATGAACCAGCACAATCAAACTTTAGCTTCGTAGCTGGTGTTGATATACCTTCAAGAGCTCCCAACGTCATAGAACAGGTATGGTCTATGATCTCTGAACTTGGTTATTCCAAAACAATTTTTAAGTCCCACATAACCAAAATTGAGAAAAGTCTAGAAGCTGATCTCAAAACATACCATGACACAATGGTCTATTATGATATTTGCAAATCTGAGTTACAAACCTTGCAACTCAAATTTGGAGAACCACCAAGAACAAAAAAATAATTGGAAAGAGACGTTGAAAGAAAATCAGAAGATTATAATCACGTCTTGGAACAATTAAATCAGACCCTAATTTAGAAAAGGGATTTGGAACTAAAAAATTCAGTCAGTCATTTCTTCTGAAATAAAAGATGTTTTAGAAATGGAAATCCTTCAGTTGAAACAAGACTTTCAAGAATCAACTGACAAATACAATATTTCAAATGTAAAACTGGTTAATTGTTTAAAACAAATCAATTCCGTTGAAATTGAGAATAAAAGACTAATATGGAATATGGATTCAATCAAAGTTGCTATAAAACTAAGTGATGATATTTTCACCAAGGCAAACACCTTAGGAACTGGAAAAATTGATACAAGTTGTAGACCATGAATTGGAAGAGAATCCTTTGAAATTGAACAAGCAAAACAGGAAAACATGACGAATTGTGAAAACTCTGAATCCACTCTACCAGATCTTTTCACATCTATTAATGAAGAAGATTCAGACGACGAAACAGTTATTAACTGTAGCCTAGATGATACTACTTTCACTGTTTTCAAAAAATCTTTCAAAAGAGTTGTAAATTCTGAAACAGACTCTGCAAGTTCTTTAACTCACTGAATCAAACGTACCGACGGAACCACTAAACTCAAAAACTTTTTGAATGGAGAAAATTCCTCTTATGAGGATGGTAGTACTTCTGTACCAACTGCTTTTCCTACAATGACTACATCAATTGTTAGAAAAACTAGTCTTAGACAAAAATACTCCAAGAAACAACAAACAAGCAAAAAATCCATTCAAGTCACCAAAACCCCACTTGTCAAGCCAAACGTTTTTCAAAACCAACCAAAGAAACCAATTAAACCCTACGTCATACCTCATAAACAGGTTTCCAAACAAAAACCAAAAACTTTTCTAAAACCACTTTCAAGATATCACTTTTTATCATTCAAGGAACTTTCAATAACCATCACATCAGAAAGTTTCTAACCATCATCATCAAAAATCTTTTCAAAACCTCCCATCACATCCCAGATATGAAGAAAACTGTTCAAAAAAACCTTCACATCTAGGATATCTTTCACCAAATCACAGATCTTATCAACCCACAGGTTTTCAAAAACAAATCACATTTTGGGTAAACTTGATAAATCAAATCAAACCTCAACCATTCCATCCTCATAAACCAAACTCGTAAAACAACACGAAGTTAAATGCTAATAAATATTCATTAAGCAAAGCACCCAAAATAACAACTGACAAACCAGGACCCATTCAGATTTGGGTACCTAAACTTTTTGTCTGATTGTAGGTCCTTAATGCTGGAGAACCCAATGATGATACATGGTATATTGATAGTGGCTGCTCCAAGCATATGACAGGAAACCGGAACTACTTACGTGACTTCAAACCTACACAAACCAATCAAGATGTTACCTTCGGCAACAACATGACAGCAAAAATCAAGGGTTATGGAAACATAACAAATGGTAATTTCACCATAAAGAAGGTTGCCTTTGTCGATGACCTGAAACACAACCTCATCAGTGTTTCTCAACTGTGTGATAACAATCTTGAAGTTTTGTTCACCAAACAACGAAGCTTGATCATGGACGCCAAAACCAAAGATGTTATAGTTGATTCTGACCGTGCCGGAAATATGTATCCACTTGACATGGATCTTATCTATGGTAAACCCGATATATGTATGCTATCTAAAGCCCCAACAGATATTAGTTGGTTATGGCACCGCCGCCTTTCCCATCTAAACTTTGGGTACATCAACAAACTGATCGGCGATGATCTTGTTCGAGGGCTACCACTTCTGAAGCTTGATAACGAAACTCTTTGTGCCGCATGTGAAAAAGGAAAACTTTTTAAATCCACTCACAAAAGCATCTCAGAATCTAGTGTATCCGAACCAATAGAATTGTTGCATATAAACCTTTGTGGCCCTGCAAAAACCCAAACCATACAAGGGAAGATGTACATTCTCGTTGTCGTTGATGGTTTCTCGCGCTTTAGTTTAGGTTTACTTTGTATCCTAAATCATCATATATTATCAGATATCAAATATTTCACACACAAAAATATATTTAATACTTTAATAAATACTTGTATTAAAATCATGTTCATGAAAGGGACTATGCAGTCACTTGTTAAAGTGATGATTTCAAACTCGGGTAGCACTTCGCTTCTAATAATTCTATTTTCCTTCGACGAAACCTAGTATCATTACCGCTAGATTTAAGTATAATATTTATTGCGACTATTTATGAGCGATATTGTTTTATAAGTATTAAACAATACTTTTCAACAACTATGTACAGACAGGGGTCAAACACGAAACACCGGAGGGCAGGACCATTTTGACATTTAAGCACTTTTGAAATCCAACAACCTTATGCAGCCTTTCAAACCAGATTCCCCGTACCGCGAGTAGTTAAAAGATATTATAATAACACTTTGTATATTTTATAATACTTACATTTATTGCTTATAAGTTCATAATAATGATATTGAACTTAAACATAAGCTATACTTAAAGTAGGGAAAGTATAACTCACTTACTTGGAGGTTTGGCTAGGAACCGGGATCTGCGGGGGTAGAACTTCCGAGCCTAAAGCTCTTCTTCTCGGAGCCTTCTGGAACTCTTAGCACTTGGGAAGTACTAGGTATTGGGAGGGGTTTAGAGAGATGTTTGAGAGAGAAAGAAAGGTGAAGGTGTGAAGAAATGTGAAGAACCTCGCATCTTATTTATAAGTTGGAGCTGGGCAGTACGTTGGGCATACCCTCAGAGTACTTTGCGCATACAAAGGGCTACACGGCGCGTAGATGGCCAGGTGTTGGTCATCCGAAGCGAGGTCGTGTGGAGGAAGCAAGGGCCAAGATCAAGCCACGCCACCCTCCTTCGCATCAGCCTATTTTTGACTTCTAAATTCCGTAACTTTTGCAAACGAACTCTGTCTTTGACGTTCTTTATATCCACGCGTAGGTGGTAATGTAACCTACGACTTTCATTTAGACTTCGTTGGCTAATTTTCATTTTATACTTAAATTTATATTTTAACAGGCTTAGATGGGTAACTCCGTTAAAAATTCACACTTTTTTCATCCGACGTCCGTTTTCGTCTGTATTTATATCGTTGAGCTCCTATTAATGATTTTTTCAATTATCGTTTAGGTTGTGTCGGCTAAAAATCGATCGATCTAAAATTCAAATTTCAGGCTATGCACTGCTATGATAAATCTTACAAAAATCATAACTTCCTTATACGAAGTCAGATTTGGACGTTCTTTTTATGCACACTCTCGGTTTAATGTATACTGCGACTTTCGTTTAGATCACTAAGGCTAAAAATTATTTTATCGCAAACTCACTTTTTACGTCACACATCATTGTGTCGGTTTGGTTGCGAAACTTCGACATGTCATAACTTCTTCGTCATAAATCGGATATCAGCGTTCTTTAAATGTACAGAACCCCGTGACATATACTATAACTTAGTTAAGATTATTTATTCTACATAATTTTCTATCAAAAAGTCATTTTTGACGCTTATTGTCTCTAAATTGACTAGTCCGAATCTAAGGGCGTTACATTATGTATATGCTTTCTCTTTTTCTTTTAATAATCAAATGTCATATGTTTGCATTGCCAAACATTGCTTTTCTTGCTTTAGGTCTTTTGTATAAAGTATTACTCATTCACAATTGCATCTACAGGTAGACTTATATACACAATACACATTAATTAAAAATATTTACTTTGTTATTTCTTTATTTTAATTTATCATCCAACATTGCATCTTCTAGGAGGGATAATGTCACTGTAGCACATGAAACTTTTTATGTTTGGCTAATTTGGTCCATCAAGTTTTTTTGGTACATTAGACCACTAAAATCGTAATTGACCTATTAATTACACCACTATCTAAAAAATTAGAAGGTTTACCGGTTACAATGCCTATGTGGCACGCTGATGTGTCCAATAAACTTATGTGGGATGCTTATGTGTCAAAGAAGTCCACTTTTCGAACTAGGCTTATTAATTGAAACCCTCAATCGGACCTCCATTAAAGTGTTACTTACCCTTTTTTGAAAAGTCAAAGACTTCCCCCCGATTATTTTCGTCCTAAAGAACAATGTCTTCAATCTCTTCCACCTCAAGGAATCAGCTACAAGTAACTCATGTTCAGTCGCGAGAAGGGGTAGAGGTTTGTGATTGTGGCGTTCCAGCTATAGAACGAACGTGTTGGAAGATAACAAACCCTGGGAGGCATAGGTCCCGATACTCCTGATCTTGATAACTTACTATTTTAGGGTTTGCTGTGTTGTTTCTTCATGTAAAGACAATCATGGTGGATTAGTATTTTTTTGCTTAAAAAACCCTAATTTTATTTGCTTCTTGACAATGATTTGTGATTGTGAATCATACCCATTTCATTAGTACATTAAAGGTAGCTTATTTGTGATTGTGAATCAAAACCTAATTTTATTTGCTTTGTATAGACTAGGTTGAAGAAATGTAGCTTCTTTGAATGGAAAGATGAAGAACAGGCAGAAGGGTACTACAAAAACCTTCTATATTCTCTGAAGCAGAAACTGGATGCTAAAGAGGATTTGTCTGAGATGAACAATTTGAGGAGAAAGATTGTTGAAGTGGAGTTTCTGTTGTCACAGGAGTAGTATAAGGCGGCAAGGAGTGAGAAAGAAGTTTATGATGCAAGGAAGGTAATAGACAGGTATAGGATGATAGTTTCCTTGTTGTTTGCTTGCTTGGTCATTTGTGTTTTGAAGTTAGGGGGTTATTGTACTTAGTTAGGTTGGTTGTTGTAAGCTTTTGTTTTTTGGGATCCCATGTATTTTTTGTAAAGGCGGACTAGAAAGTCAGTAATGATGGGCATTTTGTATGTTTTGAAGCTGCGTTTAGTTACAAGTTGGGGCTATCAACCTTGATGTGTTTATGTTGTAAGGTGGTAAGTCCCTAATGAAAGGGCATATGATAACTAATGTAAAAAAATATTGAAAGTCCCAATTGTAGGGCATTTTGTATAATCAGATGTTGATGTTATTGAAACATATGCATGGCTTGTATTCCCAACAATTATATTTAATTAAATTGGTTGTTGTGCATGTTTTCATTTTGGGAACAATTTAGAAAGTGGTCCATGTGGAATTACACTATATGTATGGGGACCATTTGTAGTTAGTAGTCAGTAGGTGTTTTTATAATGGAAAAATGGGATCTTTGAACCCATTATAGAACCATATCCGGGACCATATAAAACATTCACATGCATGCACATTATTCCAAATTTTTCCATGCAGAAATATTCAAACCCATATGTCATGAATTTACGTAAAAAGGCACATACTTTCAAAAGGCACCATCCATACATAAATGACCAAAATACTCTTTTATGTCAATAGTGAACTTAAAAAGGCACCAACCATACATAAATGACCAAAATACCCTTTTATTTCAATAGTGAACTTAAAAAGGCACCATCCATACATAAATGACCAAAATACCCTTTTTTGTCAAGAGTGTACTTAGAAACGAACCATACATACATAAAAGCAAATTACCATCATCCTAATACATAAACTTTAAATCCAAATTACCATGATCCTAATACATAAACTTTAAATCCAAATTACCATCATCCTAATACACAAACTTTAAATCCAAATTACCCTCAGCCTTACACACATACTTTAAATCCAAATAACACAAAGTAAAAAATCAACACTAATCAATTACAACAGCTTTTCCTTTAGAATTTCCTAGATCATTAACACTACTAATTGTTTTGCCTAATTTCAGCTTCAATATTCTCTCTGGCTTTCTTCTCCTTATCCTCTTCAAAATATCTGAAATTGGCCTAACCCTTACCAACTGAACCTGGATAATATGAACAACCTCTTGAATTTGTACATTATCAACAACTTGGACATTAGGATTAACCTCTTGAACATTACCACCCTCCTTAGCTTCCTCACCCACAACACCCTCCTCAGCTTCCTCACCCACAACAACTTATTCACCCTCATTACCTTCATAACTTCTAGGTGGAGTAAATTGCATAGAATGACTAAAATCCCCTGCACTACTAGATTCAAAATCAGTAGGAGTAACTTGCATATCATTTTTAGTTTTATCCGTCTCAATTGGAGTCATTTCAAACTCTTCATGTTGTTGTGGTTCACTTGTACTGCCCTATATGGCATGATATAATTATGTTAGTAACAAATCATATGTAAATAAATTTAAATTTTAAATGGTTTTACCTGTCCTGTAATTTGCTTCACACGAACTTTTTGTTTCTTCTGTTTCTGCACATTTAACTTTTGGGGCATTCTCTGTGGACAAGTGGCCTTGTTGTGACCTATCTCCTTGCAAATACTACATTTGATTTTCTTCCTAGCCTGAGAAACCTTGTGTATTCCTGTATTCTCTGTAGTGGATTTCTTCCTCTTAGTAGTTGGCCTACCCGACATCCTTCTACTAATAAGAGGCAATGGTGGAGTATAATTTGTATCTGGCCACATATGACTGCTATTCATGGGGGCAATTATGTAATTGTATGCCTTCCTAAATGTGGTTGTGCTAAACATGTTGTCTACATAGGCTTCTACATCCCTATTAAGAAAGGATATGCTAGCTATAGAATGAGCACATCCATATCCATTCAACTGCCACAACCTACATGAACATGTTTTCCTTTCCAAGTCCACCTCATATGCATCTGTTGCTCCCCTTACCTCAAGCTGGTTTAATCCACTAGGTAGTACCTGATAATGCCTTTGAATTTTTTTAA
This sequence comes from Lactuca sativa, assembly GCF_002870075.4. Classification (NCBI taxonomy): domain Eukaryota; kingdom Viridiplantae; phylum Streptophyta; class Magnoliopsida; order Asterales; family Asteraceae; genus Lactuca; species Lactuca sativa. The sequence continues at coordinate 16,851,680 of NC_056626.2, forward strand.
GCAAATTCACCTTATCCCTTATCTCTGGAAAAATATGATTTCCCCATTATTTTCCCTTTAATTTCATGTTGTAGATTATGTCCATCATGTATAATCTTAACTCCTCTAACATGGTTATTATGAGCTTCTTCCTGGCATCTACTATTACAACATTAAAAGTTTCTAAGAAGCCATTTTCAACAGCATCACAACACCTTCCAGCTTGAAAGAAAGCTCTTGACCATGTTTTAGGATCTTTCTCCATGAGATATTTATGGGCATCTGGGTTCAATGTCTCAATTTCCTTCATCACAACTTTAAGAGCATGCTCAGTTGTGGCTTTATATGCTCTCCAAAACAAGGTATGATATATGGCACCAGTGAATCTCTTCTGTAAATTCTGGCAAATTTGTCTAGCACACTACCTGTGATCTACATATGGAAGAAACTCTTTAACACCCTCTATCAAACCCTGTATTAATACAAAAGGTTTAAATCAGATAGTATAAAATAAATATAAATGAATCACTATGTAAAATACTAACTGTCACACCCCAAAATCGATAACGGCGGAATACGTTTCGGGGTGGAGGACATCATGTACAGTATCATCATAATTGTATAATAGTAAAAACAAGAAACATACAACCATTTCATTTACATAGTGAGTTTAATTACAAGTGTGTTCTGTAAAGTTCAACAAACAACAAAAGTAACACAAAAATAAGAGATGGATCTTGTATGCTCCACCATCTCCAAAATGTTGCACCTGTACCTGTCTATTTTTGACCTGAGGATACAAGTTATTTTGAAAACGAGTATCAGCATAAAGATGGTGAGTTCATAAGAGTTTTAGTGTGAGTTTTTGTATAAAATGCATTAGAACAGATAGTATGAGAAGCTGCAATTCACATTCATAAGTAGTAGAAAACCCTAGAAAATCCTATATTTTCCAGAAAATACAGCGTATGTGAAAAACCTTTAAATTGTATGAAATTTTCATCATTGAAAACCGGTTGTTGTAAAAGTATATTAGTGAATCTCCAATAGGTAGTGTAATAGGAAAAGTTATGCCTGTTATCAGTAATAGTGGTGCAGGCTCCCATTAGTAATAGATACTTATTTACTTCGGGATATTAACTTATACTTTAGTTTTAGTATTTTAGTGTGGAGTTAGTGTATTCCTTGTATGCGACTGATAGTGTGAGTAATAGAGTAACCCATGACCTTCCCGGTCATGAACAATATAGTGAAGTAGTGTCATCCCTGTGCCTGCACAGCTCGGACTGAAGTTAATAGTCCGGATGTAATAGTGTCTGCCCCGTATAGATCTATACATGTAGCGTCGTCTTCCTGTCGGAAAACTCTGGGCATAGTATGTAGCGAGTAGAGTATCTTGTAGTGAATTTGTGTGTATCTTCCTGATTAGTGCTTTCTCTTGTATTATAGTGTAGTAGTCTTTTATGTAGTATATAGTGTGTTCTCTTATTCTTGTATCGTCTCATAATAGTATGTATTATAGTATGTAGAGTAGTGGCAGTAGCGAGTAGTAGTGACCTTAACTATACCTATTATAGTTAACTTAGTGTATCTGGTTCTTGGAAATTGTGTAGTATAGGCATCGAACGAGATGAAAGTACTTGTATCCAACACTAATATACATGATATATAACTAAGAAATCAACGACAGTCGGACGGATAACAACTACCCTAAGTCCACAATCAAACAAGAACAGGAAATAAGGCGAGCTATCGGTCCTAAGTCCTTCAAGTCTTACTTATATAAATATATCAGTGTGGTTACGTTTTATAAGAAAACTTATTTAGTAAAAATATAATTCAAAGAAAACATTTGGAAAAATAGTTTATTTAGCCAAAATAGTTTTGAAAATGCAAAGTTCTTTTATAAGGCGTAGTGATAAATCACATGTGATTTGAACTACGGATAGTGAATCACATGTGATTAATTTTCATAAACATGTATATTTGACTTGTATCCCCCCCTAAAACATATAAAAAACATTTGAAAGGTTCATTTAAGGGGTATGAACTCACCTGAAACCGAGTAAATCGGGTAAATCGGGTGAAAGTGTCGGTTGAGCGTTTGGTACCAAATAAGGACTTGTACACCTTTTAAGACCCTATTGGCATATGGAATATGTTTTTACAAGAAATTAGTCATTTTATGCTTTTTATTAAAACATTTAGATATTCTAGCATTGATTCGGGGTCTTAGGGCTTAGAAGTGGTTCTCGGGGATTGTACAAGGCCAAAAAGGGGTTACGGGGAAGTCCAAGAGCTTACTCCCTTGGAGTTTACGGCCCAGAGGCCACTCCTTGGGATTTTATGGCCATAAGCCCCTAGGCTTGGCCGTGAACTCTTGTTCACTCCCAAAAATGGATGCTAAGGCCCTTAAATCAATCCCATATAATTTCTAGTGAAGGTCTAGGGCAATTTAGGGGGTTTAAACCTCCATTTGGTGTTGTTTGGGGGAGTTTATGGTCCTAGCTTATGCTTGGGCCATAAAATCTATATTATCCCTCAAAATGTGTTGTTTAATGGCCCTAAGCATTTCCTAAAATCATATCTTAATTCTAACATGCCTTGGGTGAGTTTTTGGGACAATTTGACATGGAAAAAGGGTGTTTACGACCTAATAACATGCTTGGGCCGTAAACCCTCTTTTATGCTCTAAAAACTTGTGTTTTGATGTCCAAACCCTCTTAGGTAATTTCCTTAATTAGTACACAAGCCTAAAGGAAGGAAAAATAAGACTTTGGCCATGTTTTGGGGTGTTTACGGCCTAAGGAGCTTCTTAGGCCGTAAACTCCTTGTTTACCCCTCAATCATATGATTTTTGTGCTATAAATACAATGATGCATGTTTAGAACAAGTTAGGGAGGAATATCTTACGTTTGGAAGCCGGAAATCACGGTTTTGGAGTTGAAATTGGGTCTAGAGAGAGAAAGTAGTGAGAGAGAGTGTGTGGGTGGTAAAAAGGATGCAAAGTGGTATTCACTTCCTTTATATATGCCTCGGGTATTGCACCCGATACATGACTACCCGATGCTAAAGTTTAACGGGGTTAAAACTTTTTACCCGGGTGAAGTGGTTGAAAAGTAATATAACTTTATTTTGTTAAACGGGATTAACATTTAACAAGTTATATTTACTTATACCAAATAATAATGACATGAAATATAAATAAATAGATATTTATTTATTGACGACTCCAAACATTACGGAACTTTTTATAAAGCGACGAATTCCGTTAGCGAAAACGGGATTATGTAACGGAATAACATTTGGGTTGTCACACTAACCTTATGTTGGTCTAACATTAAAGTGAAACCATTGCCTAAATTCAAGTCCAAATCATAAATGAGAAGCTCTAAAAACCACTTCCAATTCTGCTTGTCCTCCAGACTAACCACTGCCCAAGCAATAGGATATATCTTGTCATTTGCATCCCTCCCAATAGCACAAAGCAATTCCCCCTTACAAACACCTTTAAGAAAACATCCATCAAGACCTATTATCCTTCTACAACCTTCAATCCAACCTTGTTTAAATCCTTGAAAACAACAATAGAACTTGCTAAAATATTTCTTTCCATCTGGACCATCCTCCACATCTAGTTTCACAGTTGAACCAGGATTTGTCCTTAAAATCTCATGACCATTTGACCATAGCTTACCATAATGTTCAACAAGGCTACCTTCAACAAGATTCGGTGCATACTTCTTTGTTCTTCTACATTGCCCCATACTAACTTGATACCAAACTTGGCCATTACCTTAACCCTAAGCTTCCTTACACTTATTTTCTGATTTTGTACAATCTCTTTGGTATGGTGACTCCCGATCAATGCATATGTCACCAATGATCCAAACTTGAAGTTCCTAGCACAATTATGCTAGCTTTTAGTGACTTGATTTGGAAACTCTCTTCATCACTCATTCAAGAAGACCATAATCTAAATGTGCAAGCACCCTTGCTACACCTCACCAAAAGTCTTTTCCTATCATTTTTTTTTTCAAAACACAATTGATATCCATTAGCTATAGCATAGTTGCACAACATTGATTTTACTTGCCCTGGACCCTTAAATTTCATCCCTAGAATTGGTTTTTGTTTTTTCCAGTGTAATAGTTTATTAAATATGGAATGACTTTAACTGTTAACTTCAACTTCCCTTCCATTATCATCATCTACAATGTTGTTATCCTCCTCATCATCAACACATAACTTACTCAAGAAAGAATCATTTGATGTCCTATTCATATGCACTACATCCTCATTAAATTCAAAGGCAACATTCCTAAGTTCATCTATGTTATCTTCATTTTCACCATTAATACAAGACTCATGTTCACCATCATCATTATCTTCATCATCAAGCCACCCATCAGCACCAACCCCAATAAGCATAAAAAATAAAAGCAGTATATTCCACATCATCTGAAATGGGATTAAGCCCTTCCATCAGGGAATTGCCTGGTTCACAGTAGAAAAACTTTTTACACTCTTCTTGCATGAAATGTTCACAGAAGGTCACAAACTCAGAATAAGTCATAGAAGAAAATTCGATGTCATTGAAGATGGTTTTAACACCACCAGTGTAAGAGAAATGATTTTGATTAAATACCCCTTGGTATTTGATTTCCACCATCGGAAAACACTCCATTAGGTTCTGATTGTGTCATTGTTGTGACTTCTTTGTTTCTTCAGCTCGATCACAGGAAAGCTTCACAAATCTTAAATCAGTTTCTTTTATAGTTGAATAATGAAGACGAGTGAAGTTCGATAGCTGAATACGAAAGGCTTTAAGCTTCGTATATCATTAATTGACGTGGCATATTTCACGTGGCATCGGATTAGACAAAAAATATATATTAATTGACATATATAAAATGTCAACCGGGAAACCGTTTAAAAGTAGATAAAATGACTAAATTAATAGGTCAATTACGAGTTTAGTGGTCTAATGTACCAAAAAAAAACTTTAATGGCCAAATTAGCCTAATGTAAAAGTTTCATGTGCTACAGTGACATTATCCCATTCTAGGATGTCCGATGAACAATTTCTTTTAGAAACATTTTTTTATAATTTATTATAAAACAATTTATTAGCTTTAAAAATTAAAAAAGTTATATCTTTGGACTCACCCAATTATGTTTATTTCCATTGAAACATATTTCTTGTGTAATCATAAAGGTTTAATTTACATTTTCTTTTTCGTGTTTCATAAATTTTGAGAGGTTATGGTGGTAATTCATGGTAGCAGGTGACGTCTGCATCCCATTGGAGCATGATGATAATCAAATAATATGACCATACGTGATGCAAATAAGTTATCATAATGGCTACTTGATCAATAAGTACAATTAGATCTTTGAAAGTGCTTTGAAAACTTTTTTTTTTAATTCACCATGATTTAAAATCATATTATTACAGTTACTTCCAAGGTTTTTTTTTTCAACTTAAGGAGAATTTTATTTTCATTTTAGAAAAAATAATCTATTAATTTGTTATAAAAATGATATTTGCAGTTTTAAATAACAACCCACATTAGAACTACTTATGTTTCTTGAAATTCTTTGTCAAATTGATTTAATTTTAATGGATTGTTCCTCTTTAGGCATCAATTGTTGAAGCTGTAAAATTATTTTAACTACAATCATTTTCTTATCTTTTCCAATTTTGGGTTATGCAGTGGTTATGATGGATATAAGAAATCAACACGAATGAAGATTGTAACTAATCTGACAGAAATTTGTGGTTTTAACCACCAATAATATTTTATTCTTGTACAAAATGGAGGTGATATTCTTCACATTTGCTAGAAGAAGACATTTTGTGCAAAGTTATTGCAAATTTTTTATATTCAAGGCCTAAAACTTTAAAATATGATGGTTGTAAGGTGTCTGCAATATATAAACCACTTAGGGCCCGTTTGATATGTACCTAACTGAGTCCGGTCAGCATTTTTGGCTGGCTCAGTCCAGTCATACCGTTTGATAAGGGGCTAAAGACGTCTCACCCAGTCCAAATCTCTGATTCGGTCGTAGAAATTTCTCTGATTCGGTCATGAGTGAAAAAGAGTCTGACTGAAAATCTCTCCACTTTACCCTTGAACGTCCCTATCGGGAACGACATCATAAACGCTCCCTTCCTCCATCGGCCCTTCCAAGCCTGTAGCCTCCTTCCTTCGACGTCTCCTCCCTCCACCTGCGTCAACGCCTTCCTCCGTTGTGCCGTCGTCTTCCTCATATAAGGGCTTTTTTCTTCAACCCTTGATTTCAATCACAGAGCCATGAATTCCTAATCTCCCTCTGATGTTAATTAATTTTTCCTTTAATTTTTGCAGGTGAGAGATTTCTTCTTCCACCCTCGATTCCATGTATGCATTCAACTTCAATCTTATTTTCTTCATCTCATTTGATTATTGTTCATTTTTTCAATCGGTGGATGAATGATTAGATGATGAAATTGATGATTGAGCGTACAAAATTGATGATCAATGAAGATTGAGATGTATTTTCTTGTTGACGCAATTGATCATCATGAACTGAAAGTTTGCATTTTCTTTTATCGGTAAGTAGCTTGTTACAAGACCTTACTATTACAACGACATGAATTTCATCAGTAAATAGCTTGTTAGATTAAAGATCGTAAATTTTTCACAGGTAGTGGACAAACACTTGGGAATATTGGTAAAACATCATATTGAGACGAGATTCATCAATAAGGTACATATGAGGTAATTATTCTTATTAATTAATGTTGATGAAAGAATTGTTTAGGTTAGAGTTCAATTATGCAAAACAACATATTGCAATCTGTTCTACAAGATCTTTCAACTTTCCGTTTTATTCATATTATGCAACTTCATCTAAAGAGGAAAAACTAACATGAATATATAATATGCCGAATTTTGATGTGCATACTCAATTGCTATTGGATGTATTTTTCACATTTATTAAGAGATTTTATGAAAATCAAAATAGGGAGCAAGAGCTTGGAGCTGAATAATCCATTAATACAGCCAGATCATGCAAAGGTTGTTGTCTATGGAGAGCCTTGGAAGGATGGTGAGACTTTGGTCAATACTGTGGCTATAAGTGTAGATCGCATTTTTGTCACTACTAGAAAAACAGCCTTTTACGACGCGCAATGCGTGTCGTAAAATGCTCAGACGACGCACAAATGCGCGTCAAGGAAAGCCCTGTCATAACGAGAGACGACACGCTTTTGCGCGTTGTCTATAGACGATGTGCATTTACGACATGCAATGCGTATCATTAAAACCCTTGTCAAGAAAGGCCATGTCATAAATGAAGATGACACACATTTTTGCGTATCGTAAATTTAAATGTTTAAAAAAAATAAGTTTATATATTTATTAATTTTTAAATTAAGTTTGCATTTAAAATTTTTCATAATAAAAATAAAATACCATATACAAAAACAAATCCATTGCATAATATAAAATAAAATTTCATACTCAAAAAATAAAATAAATTTCACAAATTATAATATGTCATACAAAGAATCATTAAAATGTTAAACAAAAATAATACATTGCTAACATGGGTTATACATTCCTATAAAACTAGCAAATAATCATACAACTCTGTTTCTTACTAGAATATGTGTGTAATTGTCTCCTTCATCAGTCTCCATGTCTAAAGTCGGATCTATCTTCCTAATCTATATGTATAACAAAGACACATGTGTTAAACTTGTTACCATTAACATCTGATCGTATGCACTCGAGTGTTAAACTTGTTACCATTAACATCTGATTCATAAGTCCTTTCAACAAGATTATTACCTGCATAAATGAAAACAAAAAACAAACAGGAACATTAACAGCCCAATTATGAACAATTTCACAGGATGCCAAAAGTGATGATCATTAATAAGTCCTTTCAAGGATAATTTGGTCTGGATAGAAGATTAAACTAAATACAAATCATAAAGAATCTAATAAACAGTCTTTATTATGGTGTACCTTCTCATCTTCTTCTGTGCTGCTTACAATCTGATTGGTTGATGAGTGGAAGGAAATTTTTTTATCAAGGAAGTTCATAGCTCTATCAAAAGCGTTCATGAACTGCATTTATAAATTCATGCTTTTAAAATGTAATTGTAACAAAATGTAGATATAAAATTATAAAATATTATAAATAGTTTTCTACGTAATCTTTCCTCGTTTCATATTTTAAAAGACTTATAGGTTTAAAAAAAAATGGGGTATCAGATTAGAATGTGACTCGGGTTTTTTTTTGTGTGAATAGTTTCAGGTTCTGAAAAATGGACACGTTTTCTCATTGGAACTACACAACTTTTGATGTTGGCCAACTATCAAGTACAACCAACTATCACATTTGAAAGGCTAGATTACATTTTTTGAGATGAAGGTTTTCTAAATATGCATCTCATTTTATTAATATCTTGAACTTTTCAAGTGTAGTCAACTAAATGGAAACATGAACCATGATTTTGCACTCTATTGTTCCTACAACACCAAATACATTTCATTATTACAAAAAGAAAGCAAATACAATGACACCTAAATTTTTGCAAAAATTTTAAACTTTTAAAACCCATCTTAGAAGGACTAAATGTTAGAAAGGAGAAGTAATGAAGCTATGAGTTGAGAAAAGAGTAATCACAACAAGGTCTCTAAAACAGACCTGCTGTTCAAAACAGATTTACTCCAAAATCTAAAACAGAAACATAGCTTTAACTAAATTTTATAGGAAACTATGATTATTCAGGATTCCATAAATATAAAGAACTCCTTCTAACTCCAAAGGATGATTTAAATATGAATTTTACAAAAAGGTGTATCACTTCTGTCTCCAACAAGACAGTCAAGTGAGGTTGGCCAATTCTACCCAACTTGTGAGTAGAATTCGTCCAAACCAAAATTCAGAGAAATAAAGAACATACAAGTGAAATTCTCAGAGTTGGAATTGAATGAAAATCATTTCCCAAGCTCCGGATATAAAATTCATATTGTGGACAATCACAGCACTAGTAAAAGCTGGTGACTGCCCACTGATCTGGAGTGTGGATCCATTCTAACCAATTTATAATTGGAAATAACACCCCCATCTGCTCCAGATCTTAAATTCATAATATCAGGAACATATAGAAACTTGGAATAACTCTGGATCCTTTTCCAAGCCTTAGAAATGATGAAAACAAAATGACATATCAGAACAGACCCAGATCAGACCTAACAGCAAAGATGCCATTCTTGCCCATAGATAAATTCCTTATCAGTGAGGTTGGCATGCTTAAGAAAGTTAGCCAAATCAATTTGTGAACTTTGGGCACTAGTTTGGGGTCCGTTTGAGTTCTATAGCTCAAGGTATGATTTTTACAAAATGACTATAGATCTGATGGAAAACAGAATCGTAGCCACCCGTGATTCCTTTTTGGCTTATCCATCCTTCTCCCTTTGAAACACATTTTTAGATGTGTTCATCATCCCAGTTTAGTCCCCATGATCATGGTGGTACTAAAAAGGGTTAGGTATCATTAGTATTTCATTTAGCCACAAGAATGTAATAATAATCAACATGAAAATAAACATAAAGCACATACAATCACCATTCTCCCTTTTAGGGTTTCCATGATCTTTTGCAACATGTAATCCCCTAGATCCATCATCCACCATACATGGGGTGAAGATAGGATCTTGAGATGATGTATAACATACAATTCTTTGCAAATAACAAAAGAGATACAAATCAAATAAGGAGTAGAAGTGAACATGAAATCATAAAACTAGAACAAGGTTATGAATCAAGTTGTAAGAAATGATAAGGAGGTTCATACCAATATGAATCAAGGCTCGAAATGAACAAGAATTATGATCCAACATGAGAATTATAAATCTTCACTAAAAAGGACACAACATAAAAAGACAAATACCTGCGACGGATGCAACCAAGAGCTAGAGCAATTGATCCAACAATAATGCTCTGGTGCGCCAGTTACATCATTAAGCAGTGATCGAGTCTAGTCAAAACAAATTAATAAATGGATCATGAGATTTTTAACACATTCTAAAATGAAATAAATAACAATATCAAAAATTTACCAATCTGGCAGTAAACATATCATTTCTAAGGCGAGCTAGAAGCCCTAGCCCTTTTGATGATGCTCTTCGTTGTGATTCACAAGTGCCAGCCTCAGCAAACAACCACCAAGATGAATAATAACCAACAGATTCAAGTTTTAACTGTATTCAAGATGAATAAGAACCAATAAATTAACTTGTTTTGAATAAACTTATAATCATATAAATCTTAAAATCCTACTAACCAAAACACTCATAGCATCGACTTTTCTCATTAAACTGGACAATCATAAGATGGTAATGAGCACCATGACAACCACTACAACTACCATATATGCAACCATAACAACCGGAGCAAGAAGGAAAGCATACCTTAGTTCAATCCAAGCTAGGGCTTGTAAGGCCCTAAATCGTCGGTGTTGTGTGGGATGAGAAGTTGTAAGGCCCTAAATCGTTGGCTCTAGGATAGAAGTAGATGGAGCATGTACGTTCTTCACACTTTCAAGCATAATTGTAACCCAATCTTCGGCTCAAGCATAATTGTAACCCAATCATAGTCACTCAACGCGAAAATATGTGATTTTGGAACGGTGGAACTCTGTGGTGAAACCGATAGCAGCTTGGAACGAGATTCAAGTAAGCCAAATTCAAGATTCGTGAAATTCCAGGGCACACGAGGCTACATGTCACCTGAATTTCAGTCTACCGGAGTTCCGACACATAAGTCCGACTTGTACGCTTTCAGAGTTGTACTTCTTGAGATATTGTCAGGAGAAGAAGGCAAGTGAGGAATAAAGGAAGGAGTGCCGATAACTAGGCAAGGCGGCAGTCGAATGTATGGAGGGGGAAGAAAGGATCGTAATTAGGGCAAGAAGGAAAGTGGAGGATAAAACAGAAGGCAGGTGTTCAAAATTTTAGGGATTTCATTTCCCCCCCCCCCCCCCCTATATACTAAACTCGCTTTTCATTAAAATTATAAAGCGACACTCATAGAGGACGCCCATTTAAGATACAACGCCCTCCGTGTTTTTAATTTTTTCTCGTATGACGCTAACTTAAGGGTACGTAATAATGCATGACCTAAATCCTTAAATTTTTTGAAGAGATGACACTTTTTTAACGTCACTCTCTTTTGCGTAACATAAATCAATGAGTGTCGTGGTTTGCGCGTCGTAAAAGACTATTTTTCTTGTAGTGTGTGGTGGTATATGCTGCATATGGTGGAGATAATTGTGGAGAAATGGTGGTTGTATTGGAGGGTTAAGATTGAAGGGTGGAAAAGAGAAGTCAATTACATCATTTTGTATCTGTGTTATATGTTTATATGCATCTTTTTGAAGAATGGTTGTAAATTACATCATTTTGTAAATTACATTATTTTGATCATTTTAAATGTTTTAATAAAAAATGCAGTGTTATCGATTAAATGGTAAATTATAAAGGACTTATTATAATAAATGTTGTTTGAGGGTAATATAGTCATTTTGCATAAAGAGTCAGACGCAAAATCAAACAACAAGTTTCAGTCAGAAGTTAACTCGGTCAGAACTTCTAACTCAGTCAACTTCTAACCCAGTTAGTTCTAACCTAGTTAACAACTATCAAACGACCCTTTAGTTGGTTGTTCAGTTTTGTAGAGTGCTTGGTACTAAACCCGAGTTTACTATTGATTTTGAAAAAGCATTTTTTTAGTACCAATGAAATGTACAATACAATTTTAAATAGGTTGACTTGTTGGTGCCAATTTTATCATTTTTAATTTGTAGTTGTTTTTGTTAAAAGTGGAGTGTTCCTTTATGGCAAAATACACAACGTTATACTTTCATGTTGGTTTTTATTCATTTGTTTCATGTTGTTTGTATACATTATTTTTGAATGGATTTTTTTTGTGCTGATTTTTTTACCCATTTTCATTTAGACATTCAATCAATACTTCGGTTATTCACTTTTATTACGACTAATGCGAGATATAGCATCATACTTTAATTTATTTGTATTGAAATTTACAACCCTACGCATACAATTGTATTCGTATCAAGGCATTGTTTTTCTGGTGATCAAAAGGTTAACTTGTAATATTAGCAACAACTTTTCTTGATTTCTTTATTATATAACAACATACTTTCACTTTTTTCGTTTTGTTGGCATTTTAAAAGAACTTTCATAGTACACTATTTTAAGGCCATATGAATATAATTTCATTTTGTTCTTGATAATTGCAATGCCAAAAATAGCAACATCACTTGGTTCTATTATTCTTTACACTTTTTACCAACATCGACAATGTATTTTAATTTCTTAATCACCATTTAAATGCATTTGCATTTCTTTATTGATTATGCCAATCTCATTCTACATTATATTTGGAGTATTCACCACAGGGATATCAAAATATCGCACTTTGAAAAATCAACGTATTTATAACTTTCTACTTTAATCATTTTAAATACCAAAATCTCCCTTCTCGGCTCGTGCTTAACATGGGCCTTGCCGACTTACCTAATATATATATATATATATATATATATATATATATATATATATATATATATATAGGGTTAGGTTCATGTGAAACATAGAGACACAATCCTAGCAATTCATTTTAGAGATAAAAAAATATTTCTAAAATGCAAAATAAATGAAAGTTTCTGAAAAAAAATAATATTATACTGTAAGTATTCAAATTGAATTTTTAGAATGTCAGAATATTCTACTAAAATATTAAACTATAAATATTCAAAAAATTCTAATAGAATATTAGAATATTCTAAAAAATCTAAAAATTTAGATAGAATATTAGAATATTTTAACATCCACCAATTTTAGTATAATATTAGAATATTCTAACATTCTAAAAATTCGATTTGATTATTTACAGTGTAATATTTTATTAGAATATTCCACTGATATTTTGAAAAAAAACGGTGATCTATTTTATTTTTTTAATTTTTTTTGTTAAATTAATTAACGAAAATAATATTAAAAAAAATAATTTTTGGATTTTTCCTATTATTTTGCGTTTTATGATTTTTTTTATTTTTTTGATCTCCAAAATGAGTGTCTAGGACCTGTCCCCATGTCTCACAAAATTAATATGGTTTTAAATGAACCTTTACCTATATATATATATATATATATATATATATATATATATATATATATATATATATATATATATAGTTGCGGGACAAATATATCTCACTCCTTACTTCGAACCCGATAAAAAAATTCACCCGTTACCTAATAAAATTAACTGATTCTATCCAATATCAACATATTTCAGATTTCTTCGTTAGGTTCATGTTTATTTTGCCATCCTTAGGCTTATGTAACGAATATTTCAATGGATAAAAAAATATCACATTTAAACTTTTACCTATTACGTCCGTACTTTTCTTAAAGCACCGACATCGGCTTGCAAATTGGTCTTGCAAATGAAAATCAAAGGCCATGTAGACCAATCTCTTGCAACACTTGCAAGGCTTGCAAATAAAACATTATTCTATTTTTATTATTTATATATTATATATAATATAAAACCCCCATATATATATATATATATATATATATATATATATATATATATATATATAAATAAAGGAAATTGTCAGAACTAATATTTTCAGAAAAGTTAAACTTTAGTCCCAAGATTTTTTTTTTTTTGAACATTTAAGTCTCGATTATTTGTAAAAACATGACAATATGTCATTTTTTGTTAGAAGAAAATAAAGGACTTTTTTTTAAAGTTTCATTCTTGCGAACGTACTCCCCAGGCAGGATACTTAACGCGTTAGCTACAGCACTGCACGGGTCGATACTTGAGCCAAAATGAAATAATCGGGACTTAAATGTTCAAAAAAAAATCTTGGGACTAAAGTGTAACTTTCCTGAAAATATTGAGATTTTTCTGACAATTTCTCATATATATATATATATATATAGAGAGAGAGAGAGAGAGAGAGAGAGGGAGAGGGAGATGATCAAATGAGAACACCTAAAAGATTAAGAACGCAAGAACAGTTGTAGACCAATCATTTTTAGAGGGAATAAATGAAATTTTACCATCTAATTAAATTATGATTTCCTAAATTTTAGTGATTATGATGACAATTACCCAAAATATCTCATTTTTTAGATTCTATTCTTTTAATGAACCAATAATTAATAAAATCATGATTTAATTTCTATATAAAAAAGCGTTTTTTTTTTCATTTCATTTTTCATTTTTATGTTTCATTTTTAGCAATCAAATATACAGAGAATGAATAATTTATCGGTTTACCTCATTTATTTTTTTTAAAAATATCTTCATAAATAAGGATTTATACATTTCATTTTAAAATGAATAAAATTATAAATTATAAATGAATTAACTTAGATGTATTTATGAATACACTTGTAAAGTCGTAAAAGAATAAAACCCGAAAAAAAGATTATAAAATCAACTAAAATGATACTCATATGTAAATAAAACACATTTCTATTCATATAAGAATATAATTATAATAGTAAATGAATAAGTTACAATATATATTTTTTTGATATGGAAACTAGTACTACAATTACAATCATAAATGAATAAAACATCTTTGCGTTCCTTCCGAAATCTATTGGCGTCAATGTTTCATTTGGTAAATCTCCCACCTCCCACTATATGCATGTTTATTCATTGGACCTGCAAAAATGTTAAAGAAACAATTAAGTATAATTAAATAGTCATTCACACATAAATACACTGATATTCACAAATGAATACATTCTATTCATAAATAAATACAAAATAAAAATAGTGTAAAAATTATCATTTCTTATTCTTCGTTCCCTGCCAAGAATAACCACCAGGATGGGGTTGTGTTTCCGATGAAATCAAAAGAGGCAACCGCCTCTTGGCTTTTTCCCCTCACCTGCATTGTCGTGGCTGCTTTCCTTGCTCCTCTCGAACCAGCCTTATGGAGTATTCATTGATGATTAACTGCAAATAAGACATTTGACATTGTATTCATATAAGATTACAATTGAAACATAAAGGGTTTGTGACTTGTAACAACTTACTGAGTGTAAAAGAAAAGTACATCGGGTCCAACAGTTATCATATTAGCAAGAAGAACTGCTCATGCCACCAATTGCAACTAAATATGTAAACAAGCAGCCAAACAGGATGGATTGATTTCAAAGAGGTCTTCCAAGTTTCATCTTCATACAAGATCCCAATTGGAGAATGAACACAAAATTGAAGCCAATCAGGATGGATTGATTTCAAAGAGGTTGCCATCGTTAAAATTTGAACCCAACGAAACCCTAATGAAACATCCGAATAAAGAAAAAAAACAGAAGGCGAAAACTATAGGGTTTCCTTCGAATCTCAGCGATACAAATTATAGCTTCAGTCTGGCAGCCATTGTTAACATTCATTGAAATCAACTAAATTGAACAAAAGAACAACTGTATTCGCATCAAGGTTTTGAGTAATCGGAGACCGATATACCTTTGTGTGATCTATTGACCTATAATCTCTCTTGATTTTGATCGCAGAACCCGTGATTATCTAGGGTTATCACAGTGGCTGAGGCGGAGGAGGAGTGAGGACTTGAGATCCTTGTTGATCTTCTATTATTGTCGTTTCATTAATTAGGGCTCGGATCTAGGGGATAAAGATGATGTTACTAAGCAGATAGGAGAATGGTACAAAAGATGGAGATATTGGTGGAGAAGATGGTGGAACAGAGTGGGCTCATTCTGAAATCAATGTAAAAGGAGCAGTGGGAAGCGGTCGAATAGATGAGAGAAAACCGTGGGGGAGAGACCGAGTGATTTTAGGAGTTGTTTAAAATAAGAGAATGATTATTTACCATGATACCCTTTTCTTATTTTTAATTCAAATTAATTGAATTTAAACATTTTAATAATAACAAAATTTCTAATTAATTATAGCCTTAGATTTAAGATAATAGATAGATGAGATCCGTTCTCGCGTTCTCAACCTTTTAGTATGTTTATGTCATAAAAATAAATTTTTTTATTATAACATATATTGTAATACTTAAATTATAAATTAATATATAATATATAAAGATTTTTTTGATTAATTAAATAGTTGTAGATGTGGCAGTGGCATCTATCATGAGAGAGTATTTTTTAGGGTAATTATTAATCTAGCCAAATTAAGGAGTTGATTAGCAATTTTTAGCCAAAAATTAGTAAATGTCGAAATATAGCCCACGAAATCGTAGGTTTCTATATTCGTCTACTGTTTCGTGTTTTGTATATATATTTTTTTTCATTTCTAAGAAACAAAACCGTAGTTTTTAAAAACTACGGTTTCCTCTCGGTTTAGCTACGGTTTTAGGAAAAAAATACGTTTTTTTTAAGTCTACTGTTTTTGGGGTTTAATCTATTGTTTTGTCAAAAAGTTACGGTTTTGGGGTTTAATCTACTGTTTTGTTAAAAAAAGATTTCGTAGTCGACACTGCACAATCTGTGCATTGGGCACTTGTACACCGTAGGTTTTGTATGAAACCGAGGGTTTTATATTTTTTTTTTCGATTTTTTTCAAAAAAAAAAACTTAACTCCATATACAAAACATACTCATAATCACAAACACGGTAAAAATTTGATGAAAAATAGACAAACCTGGTTGTTCTTCGGGTGCTCCATTGAGAGAAAAAAGTAATCAAACCAACAAAAAAATAGGAACAAATGAGTTAATCTGAAAAATTTTACATTATATACTTTGGGCAAATAAACCACGAAAAAGTAACGGACCCATAAAACAGTAGTCAATTAGGGGAAAAGAGTAGTCAACTGCGGAAAAGAGTAGTCAAGTGTAGGTTGACTATTATTTTGTGGACTATTTTTGGTTAAGTAGTTTTTTTTTGTTATTTTTTGATATTTAATTAAAATTTTTTGCTAGATTTGTATTTTCTATGATTTTTATTGCATTGATGTGGACCTTATTGAAAATAGTGATGTGGAACAATTAAAAGGGAAGTGGTTCGTATATAACAGTTTTTTGCCATAAACAACAATCCATGTATTATATAATTGTACAATACAACATTTTAAAGTAAAAATTATTATATATGGAGAAAAATTATTATGTACGAATAACTCCCCGATTAAAAGCCTAATGTATTTGACGGATAGATATTTCAAGGATATGGATGGTCTTAACTTCTCGGGGGTGGTCTACGTAAGCATTTAATAATTCTTTAAATATTTTATTTTCCAAAAAATCCAATTTGACCACCATGTCCCCTACCCTCTATATAAATGCTTTCACCCCCTTATTCTCTCTCCTCATATCACACTTCCCTTTCCCTCCTTTCTGCAACTCAATGGCGGAAGCACACACCAAACGCCACCACGAAAATGACGGCGACTCTCAAATTGAAAATACAAAACGCCATAGAAGTTCTTACATTAATGAACAACAAGAAACTTTGCAAGATTTATCAGATTTCTTCACAAATTTTTCTTCCGACCCATTTCTTTATTTCACCCAACAACCAGATAACGCCTCAGCCTCAAACATAAAGAAAGAACTGGTCGAAGAAGATGATGAGAAAGAAAGGGCTATTAGACACCTGTTTGAAGCTTCCGACGATGAGCTAGGTATACCCAGCAGGGTTGAGGATGGCGGAGACGATGGGGAAGTTGGTGTCTGTGGCGGAGGTGGTGATGATATAGCCGGAGAAGAATACGGGGATTTTTCGTTGGCTTTATGTGATGGGTTATGGGAGCTTGAAGATGAGGCTGCTAATTATTACACTCTGTTGCAAAGTGAACTTTTTATGCAATAGTTTTCTTTTGGGGGGTTAGAAGTGATAAAACAGATTATGTTGGGGGATGTGGATGAAATGAGTGAGGTTGAAAAAGAAATGGATAAAAGTTTTGAGATTTTCATTTTGCAACCTCAAGCACTAAAATATCCCTTAGGTTATTCAAAACTTTTACAAGAAAAGAATGTGCATGACTACTTATTATATTTATTTGTTTATATGATGAGTTTTTTTTTTTTTTTTTTTCTTTATTCGTGTCTTCATTTGATGTTCAGTTATTTAGCATTATATTAAAAAGCCCCGTCGGCCGTCGTCAAAATATTAGACCAGTTTGATACACAAGTTTTTTTAAAAAAAATTACTATATTTTATTAAGCATTATATATTTAATAATATATAAAATTAAATTTGGAAAGATTATCAATATTGGCTGTGCAATTTTTTTCAGGTTTTACAAATTATTGCGAATTCAAAAAAGATAAACCGAAAATTTTAAATTGAATTGAATTTAATACATTAATTGACAAATTACTTGAGAATTTATGGAGATATTTAAGTTTCTTTATTTTATTTTTAGATTAGATTTTTCTTTTTATAATTTAATAACAAAGCTAAAAAAACCACAATTTGTCAAGTAGATTTAAATTTAATTGAAAAAATTAAAAATATGCTATGTGGCATATTGAATTAAAGCATTGAGTGTGGACAACTAGTCATAATATCATTTTGGTGCCACCTTACATGCCACATCACCAATAATGGTATAACATCAAGTGGAAAAAATGATCACCATGTTACATCTTGTTATAACATCAATTTTTTTCCACTTTTTAATTTCTTTTTTATTATTTTTTTCGAATTTCTTTTTTTTTTTTTTAATTTAAACAAATATATTTTAAATAAAACATAATGTTTAAAAATTATAAATAACATAGAATAAAAATAAGTTTCAAAAATTAAAAATAACATAGAAATTACATCACACAAAACATCCAAATTCAAAATAATAATAATAATAATAATAATAATAATAATAATAATAATAATAATAATGCTATTCGTTAAAAAAAATATTTTTTTTAAGAATAAACGCTATTTGTTATCGTTATCGTTACCATGAAAGATATAATCCGTCAAGTCCTCTCGAAGTGGTCTGTTTTTATTTGCATCCTGAATGTGTCTATGCAAATACTATGTTCATGGTTGAAATTGAACGTGTCTAAGCTCTGTTGAGATATAGTGTGCAATATTTCGTCATTTATCTTCTACTACCATGTTATGCATTATGATACAGACATACATGATATATCTTAGAGTTTCTAAATGCACTGGTCGTGTTGCATGTTCAACTATATGTCACTTCGCCTTCAGCACTCCAAAAGTACGTTCCACATCCTTACGTGCTCCTTCTTGTCTTCTTTTAAAAAATTGTCTCTTTCTTCAACCGGGTGTCGGAATTCTTTCACGAATGTGGAATACTGAGGATATATTTCATCCGTAAGGTAATACCCATATTTGTATTCGTTTCCATTCACCGTGAAATGAGCATCCATGCCTTTCCATTCAAAAGATCGTCGAATATTGGCGACTAATCAAGAACGCCGACGTCGTTGTTGGAACCTGCAACTCCAAAAATGCATGCCAAATCCATAAATCTTGAGAAGCAACAACCTCTTAAACCAACGAAGATGATCCGTGATGACCACTTGTGTATTGCTCTTTCCATGCTACCGGACAATTTTTATATTTCCAGTGATGCTCTCGTTACAACGGCGTTATGTAACGCCCGTAGATCTGGGCTAGTCAATTAGAGGCAATAGGAGTCGAAAACGACTTTTCAACAAAATATTATTTAGAATAAATAATCTTAACCAAGTTGTAGAATATGTCACAAGGTTTCCGTGCATATAAAGAACGCCGAAATCCGAGTTATAACGAAGAAGTTATGACCCGTCGGAGTTTCGCGTCGGAACCGACACGGCACCGGGAGACGTAAATAGTGAATTTACGATGGAGGACTTTTTAGCCTTATTTATCTAAACGAAAGTCATAGAATATGTTAAACCGATAAAATCCATAAAAAGAACGTCCAAATCTGACTTCGTATGAAGAAGTTATGATTTTTCTAAGATTCGGCTTAGCAGTGTACAACCCGAAACTTGAATTTTAGTTCGAGCGGTTTTTGGCTTACGCGACCTAAATGAAAGTTGAAGATCTCATTAATAGGAACTCAACGGTAAAAAGATGGATGAAAACGGAGTTCGTATGAAGGAGTTACGAATTCTTCGCGGTCATTTAACAGTCTAAACGCCTCCTACTGTTAAATTTGAGATCGGTCGAGAATTAGCTGACGGAGTCTAAACACAAGTTGTAGATCTTGATTTTACCTATGCGTGGATATAAAGAACGTCGAAAACGGAGCTCGTATGTGAGAGTTATGATTTTTCTAAGTTTGAAGGCTGATACGCGATAGGGGTGACGTGGCACCACCATAATTTGACACGTGGCACCACCAGAAGGCCACCACATGTACCAACTCGGCGAGTAGGTCAGTCAGCACCCCTATAAATAGAGGTGTCGGGATTCCAACTTCCTCACCCCTCAACCCTCTTCTTTCTCTCTCTAAACTCTCTCTTTAAGCCTCCCTAACCCCCTAAAGCCTAGGGTAAACCCCCTAACACCCGAAGGAAGCCCCGAGGCTCCCGGAGCCTCGAGAAAAGAGCCTTTCGGCTCTGGAACGCTGCTCCAGCGAAGCCCGGTTTTGCGAAAAACCCGCTGTAAGTGAGCTGTACCTACCCTATCTTTAGTATAGCTTATGTTTTAATATAGTAACGTTATTAGGAACTTATAATGAGTATTTGGGCTATTATTATGAGTTATATTGAGTGTTATTTAACGCTTATATAATAATAATAATAGCTAGACTATTAATTTGTCGCGATTATCGTTAGACTAAACCCTAGTGGTATTGGTACTAGGTTTTATCGAAGGAAAATCGTTTTGAGAGTATCGAAGCGCTGTTCGAGTGCTGAGTCACCACCTACTCAGGTGAGTGCATAGTCCCTTTCATCTTACACATAGATATGAAGTATTTTATATGAACTACGTGCTATGTGTGCATATTATCTGAATATTTGTTGTCTATGCTGGATGAACGTTTTATACATGTTTTAAAGGATTTAAACCGTATACGTATTTTATATATACGAATATGTTGGGTATGAGATGGGTAGATGAATGATAAGAGATAGAAGATGATGTGAGTATACATTGGCAGCTATAGACTTAGTGCCTATGGGACGAACACCGGTAGCTATGGACTTAGTACCTATTAGTTAGACGCTGGTAGCTATGGATTTAGTACCTGTTAGGAATTGGTAGCTATGGAATTAGTACCTATTAGTTGGATGCTGGTAGCTATGGATTAATTACCTGTTAGGAATTGGTAGCTATGGGCTTAGTACCTATTAGATGAACACTGGTAGCTATGGATTTAGTACCCGATGAGTAGACTATAGCAGCTATGGAATTAGTGCTTTACGAATGAACATTGGCAGCTATGGACTTAGTGCCAGTCCTATAACCCTGGAAGTAAGGGACTTCGGAATAAACAAATGCATGATAGATGACTCTTAGGTTAAATCCTTAAGAGGAAAGAAGATAATGGGGATGGGTAATTGGGTGGATTGTTTGATTGTTTAACATAATAATTATATTATTGTGGGTTGAAAACCCTATGTACTCACCAGGTTTCCCAACCTGACCCAATCAGTTTATTTATATCACAGGTGTTGATATGAAGTCACTTTACACCGAGAGATTTAAAGAGATGTAGATCACTAGTGTAAACAATTGTAAGTTCTGTTTATGCTTATGTTTCTGTATTAACGATGACATCCCAAACGTTTTAAAATGAAATAAATACGTTTCTTCGAAAATGTTTTAATAACGTATTTAATATGTTTTTCTGGGAACAAATTCCGCAACACTTGTATAAAATGAAGTACTCTGATTTTTACAAAGCATAAACAAACCGGTCTTTTCTGGCTGTGATTTTGGAGATGTCACAGTTGGTATCAGAGCATTAGTTTAAGCGAACTAGGAATATGGATTTATTTCTAGACTTAATCTTAGAATGCTAAGCGATGATTGTGAGGTGTGAGCACTAGCTTATTTTAGGAATGATGCCTAAATTGCTTTTATGTGCTAAATACTTTGTGCATGATATGTTGTTATTTGTTCAGATCTATGGTCTGTTGCCGACCGGATCTGGAAACCTTATGTGTTTAGGATTCTAAGCGTTTAACTACAATATTAGAACTAGCATATAAACGTTTCGGGGTGATAAGGATGATTTAAGATGTCAATCCTAAATTAAGATCTAGATTCACCTTATTTGGTGTATAGATCAAGATGGCAAGAACCCGTAGCGGAAACGTAAATGCAAATGGGAACAGAAACCAACCCCCAGTGGTTCAGCAAATACCTGTTGTAGAAGAAGTTGCGCCTGAGCCAGTCACCATGGCTGGAGTTCAAGCCATGATTCGGGCTATGTTGACTGAACAAAGGGAAGAAATGAGACGGATGTTGAATAGGGACGAACCTACCGTACATGTTGAACCGACAGAGCCAGTTCCCGAGCGATCTGAGGAAGGGTACTACAGCCGCCAAGTGAGTCAAGTAGGGACTCAAGGTGAGCAAAGGGATGGCCCAGAAGGGAGAAACAACAAGGATCAGCGGATGTACAAGAATTTATTGGGTGCGAAACCACCAAGTCTCTCAGGATGCCCAAAGCCTGTTGAGATTATGGATTGGATCTCCGAGATGGAAATGGTGTTTGAGAGCTGCGACTGTAGCGAGAAACAGAAGACCGTCTTCGCCGTAAGACAACTGAAAACTGGAGTCTTGAGCTGGTGGAAGCTATTGGCAGATACGATGCCACAAGGAGAAGCCATAAGGATGTCATGGGAGGAGTTCTTGGAACAGTTGAAAATGCAGTACTGCTCGGAGATAGATCTGATAGACCTAAACAACGAGTTTCAGAACCTAAAGAAACGGAAGATGAGTGTTGATGAGTATGCCACCGCATTCACCGAGAGGATGAAGCTATTCCCCTACTTGGTGCCTACTGAACTCTCCAAGATTGATAGGTTTGCTAACGGACTGCCCACTGACTTTGGCCCAATGGTCAAAATGGCAACTACCTTGAAAACAACTGTTAGGGCAGCTAAGAACATAGAGGCCCAGATAAGAGAAAAGGGTCTAGAAAAAGATAAGGCAGGAGAGAAGCGGAAGTTTGAAGGATCTTCAAGGTCCAACAAGGAAAGCAAATTCTCAAAGCTTGGAGGAGGAGATGGAGGTGAACAAGATGGTGTGATAAATGCAAGAAGAAGCATGGTGGGAAGTGCAACGAAGAAGTGACTTGTTACAAGTGTGGGAGGACTGGTCACTATTCCAAGGACTGCACATATACTGATAGAGTATGCTACAGATGTGGAGGCAAAAGGCACATGTCCAGAGACTGCCCAAGGAAAAATAAAGCAGCAAGACCATAAACGCCACCAAGGCCAAGGGCATTTCACATGATCCTCGACGAAGCAGAGAACCATGCGATGAATCAAGAATGAGGACTTCTTACCCGAAGATCGGATTATGCAGTAGTCATAGTTTCGTATGATGTAGCCTAGTAGAGGCATAGTCTAGGGTGAACTTGAACACCTATGTAATCGTTTCAAGAATTAATATAAAACCTTCGTTTTGTTATCTGATGTGTTGAATGATTGTGTGATTTGTTGTATGGTGACTTGGGAAACTATGAGACAATACTTGGGACGAGTATGAGTAGGTGTGAATGGTAGTAGAGGGCTATACTACCGGAAGCACAGGACTCACACTTGGATCAGGGAAAGTCACAAGGTTACCATGCACAACATATTAAAAAAAGATATATTTCCTCAATATCTATTTTTTGGAATGATATTTCATCAATATCTGATATGGCTAAATTACAAGCCTTTGGTATTAAAACACAATTATATACAACTAGATGAATATCCACGCATTGCGTACAATACAACAATATAGTTGAAATCTTTACAAATATTTGTTTTTTAAATATAAAATGATGTTGTTGTTAACTCTAATATAATAATTTTTATATTAAGTTGATATAAAAATTGTTTATTTTGAATTACATGATAATATAGATATCTTTTAGAACTTTATCATTCCAATTGTCACTATTCGCGGTTTACTCATGAACAAAACTAAATATAATATATGGTTTAATAATAATTTTAGTTGTTATGATTAATTAATTTAAAAAAAATATATATTTGGTTAACATTTTAAATTCTATTATTGTAATTATTTAAAATGTCAAATATTATTTTTGTTTATAAAGGTAACAATCTAATTTTTGTATATAATGTTACTTTTATCTGTTGCTGTTGTAAATTATTTTAAATTACTTATTTCAAAATTCCTAATTATTATAAAAATAGTTTGATGAAAAAATTTAGTTAATTTGGGATTAAAGTTTAAGTTTTGCATTTAACACTACAATTTATAACTTTTAACCATTTCCAAAATAATCTTTGGATTTTTTTATGTTTAACAATTTAACCCTTTAACGTTATAATTATTATAAAAATAGTTTTAAAATCTTTTTTTATTTAATTGAGGATTATAGTTTACTTTTTGCTTCTAACATTACAATTTACAACTTTTAACTATTTGTAAAATAATCTTTGAATTTTCTTTTAAGTTTAGTTTAAACTTCGATCTAAGTTAATCCTTTAACGTTATACTTAAATTAATAATTTTAAGTATTTTATACAAACTATTCAAAACTTTGACTTTCAAATGACAATGTTTATATACAACATATTCAAACTAATAAGTTAAATATAATATGTTTAAAGTTAAAAACATTTTTATAAGTAGAAATAAAAAGATGTTATTTTAATATTAAAGTTTTGGTTAATTTAAGATTATAATTTATGTTTTTGCACTTGCTTAACATTACTAACCAATTTATAATCATTATTAGAAAGAAGTTAAAAAGTCATAGGAGTTCCAAATTAATGTGGTAAAAAGAAAAATATATTTTCTTTTAAACGGTATAGTAAATTAAAAAAGGCTAGCAAACAACTAGCCAGAACAGAACAGAACGAGTACAATTAGTTCATGAGTGGATTTTGAAGCCACCCAGTTATAGTTGACTCAATTTTATGATTCCTACTACAAAACCAATTAAAATTGAACGAAACAATAAATTCAAACATCAACTCTCTCTTATACTTCATGATCCCAAAACTAACGCATTTCGGAAAAAATATCTCTTTTATAGATAGATATAGATAAGAGAAAATTACTAATATAGCCATTTTTCTTATTCTCTTTGCAGAAAATATCCCAAAAAACCCAAAATTATAAAAATAGCCACTAAAATCACAGATGGATTAGTGTCATCTGCGATTTTGCAAGTTGATATGTGAAGGTACAAGCGTTTTAAACGCATGTGTGCATTTGCAGTTGTACGTTCCTTGTCCATCTGCGACCACCTGCGATTTTACCTTTTTCATAATATAAATTCCTAAAAAAATTTGGAACCCTCTTTTTTCTTGATTTTTCTTTGGGAAAACTCTCTCAAGCCTTTTAGAGGAAGTTATGGATGAGTATTTGAAATCTCTCGAAAACATGGTAAGATCTTTACTCTTTGTGTATCATAATCTTCATTTATCATGGTTAGGGTATGTTTGTTTACGACTTATCCGGAAAAAATCCGAAAAAACGTAAATCAAAATGTTGCCCATCCGATTTTAGCATATTTATAAGTTATATTCAATATTTAAAGCATTTGATAAGTCAAGGGTTTTTGGGGAAATAAATTAATGATGGTGTACATGAAGACTGTTTTTTTTTTTTTTTTTTTTTTTTTTTTTTTTTTTTTTTGGCTAAGAACTTGGATGACTTGAACATGTATAAATTATGGAATTATAAATGGTATTCTTATGTAGAGTACATTTTTTTCTAATTAAAAGTTATATATTGTAGGTTTCCATGGGCTAGTTACTTGTGGGAGTTCACATTTGATGATCTTCAGGAAAGTTGGAATAAAATAAATAACTATTTATCAGTACCCGAGCCTCGACGACCTTTCAAATACTCGGTGTCAGGATTTACTTCACCATTTAGGGTATATATATTTATATAATTATATAATTTAATAAGTTATCTTAGTTGGTTATAAAATATTGTAGATATGGATTTACGAGATGTTCCCATATGCGAGAGGTGTTTATGTGTCGTGTAGAAACAATGATACACCTTGGATTAAGAGTTGGAGTGCAATAAAAAAATCGAAATGAGTTGATGTGAACAAGATATTTGATGTTAAAAAGTTTTGTATATTTTTTTATTTAGTAGAATATATTGCTGGAGTTTATACTAACGTTACAAACACATACACACACACACACACACACACATATATATATATATATATATATATATATATATATATATATATATATATATATATATATATATATATATAACTTTTTTTAGGAGCGACGTAAACCTAAACTGGCTAGACATAAGATGATACCGAGTGAAGAGGAGACAATAAAATCATATTATTTGTCTTGTCTAGAGTATGTATTTGGTGAACCGACTCCAGTTCCATCCCCGGTGCGAAACATTTTAGAATGCAAGAATCATCATCATCTAGTCTATCTTCTAGTGGACTATCTGAAGCAAGAGCAAGACAAAGTGACAAACCAAGTATAGAAGATTTGGAGAATCAGGTAAATGCACTCGAGGAAATGTTGTTTTTGAACCGGCAACAACGCACCGAGGTGCACCAGCAACGCACCAAGGTGAACATGGAATAAAATGAATGAGGATGATTTGTGGCAGCACATAAATTTTGATGAACCAGTAACCTTTCAAACAAATCAATTTTTTGACGACGGATTAAATTAGCTAGTGTACATTGATAATGATGAAGAAAATGTTAGTGACATGCTAGAATTGTTTTATTAAGATATAAATTGTTAATAATATATTATAAAATTATTAATAAATATAAGGTATTAATGTAATTATTAGATGAATCGGGGGATTTTGAAAATGAGGGGTCCGACTTCTGGATGATAATGAAGCTTCATCCCCAGTAGCCCTAGGACTCGTAATCCATCAAAGTTTGTTCGTAGCCCTTACATGAAGGTATATTGTATTATTTAATATGGAAATAACTTTTTTTATGTAAAGCATTATTAAAATAAAATTAAAAATGTTTTAGTTACACACGACACCAAAGCATGAGCGAAGACGAAAGAAGAAGGTTGCTACCAGTTCACCCCCTCCTCCTCCTATAGTATTCTCTGTTGATCCCGACTTTACAGTTCTGCGACTGCAACCTTACGTACCAGATGCTGAGGCTATCTTACAAAAATATTTTTTTCACGAGTATGAGTTATGACATAGATTCAAAAAATTTGTCCTAAATAAAGATTTTTGGAGCTTGTGTTTGGTCATAAGGATGTCGGTTGGTTAGAGAAAATTGTATATATTTATAAATTCATGGTTACAAGTAATTGTTTTTTTTGTTTTATAACAAATATACCAAAACCTTGGCAGCGTACGATGATTTGGATTAGATTTCTTAATGAGAAGCGGTTTGAAGGTGAGAAGTATAGCATCATGCCTCCAACCTTTTTTGTTAGTCATGTGCTGGCAAAGAGTTTTAATTGGACCGCATTTGCTTCGGGGAAAGCTAAATACACCGAATTTATGGTTCTTTGGTGGGATGTTGATAAGGTATGAATATAGTTTTATTGAAATTACAGTTATTATAATACTTTGTTTTTATCTCAATATTAATAATTAATTATTTTATCAACTTTGTGCAAGTTTATGTGATGATTCATTGCTATCCAAAACACTGTTTGTTTCGTGAATTACGACTGGAATAAAGGAAAGTCCATTTGTATGATAGTCTGGGTAGCAGTTCTTATAATATCTTTAAGTCAAATGGAACATTTACCCAATTTGAGGCACGAGTGGCAAAAATTATAGAGAAAATTAATTACTGGGAGAAGAGGAACATCCCAAGGACACCATTGAAAATGAAATTTACTCTCGAAGATAATGTTCCACAACAAAGCAGCGAGTTGGGAGATTGTGTTGTATTTGTTTTTATGTTTATGGAGCAACCAGTATCAGGATAACCAATTGTTGAGTCTATTGGGTTGCGTCATGGGCTCGGTCCATAGCCTAGTTTGAATGTCGGTATTGGGCCTGTCCAGCCGTGCATAATTTTGTATTAGGGTTTAGTATATAAGCTTCATGCATGCAGACTTAGATGTTATTGCTTTCATTGTTTTAGTTTCACATCTTCTGTAAACCCTAGCTCGCCTCTACAGCGGAAGTTCTTCATTGAGCTCTGCTGAGGCGTGACTCAGTTTTGAATCATAAGCATAAGTTTGATTATGTTCTGTGTTCATACTCATATTGATCTTAAACAGAGTTATTACTTTTATCATACTTGTGAAAGATCTAATCGATCCAAGAGTTTTGAACTCATCAATTGGTATCAGAGCAGGAAACTGTGTAATCCATACACACCTCTTCTGTCGAAGAAGTTCATAGGGTTTTAATTCCGCATTGATTGATATTTATTGAGCCGTCACTCTTTATTGATGTATCTCACTAATTGTTAATCTAACCCTAACGAAATATTACAAGTCTGATCTTTTACAGGTTATCGATCAAAAGTATTTACAATTTCCATGGACGATTCACAAACCAATCTGATGAATATCTCCAACAGCATAGGATCTACAACAAGAATACCAATCTTGTATACACAAGACTATGAAGTTTGGACGCATCACTTTGAAGACTATGTGATTGGATCGGAGGACAATGGGTATCTAATTTGGGAAGCAATCACTTCAGGCCCATTCGCTCACTCAAGCACATCATAGATTGTTAAAACACAGAAAGAATACAATCAGCTTGTCAATGACGTCAAAGACATTCCTCATGATGAAAAAGAGAAGTTTCAGTGCAACATCAAAGATCTACGGATGATAACGTTTGCGCTGCAATCGGATACGTTTCGTTTAGTGAGTTCTTGTGCTACAGCTAAGGAAATCTGGGATAGATTAAAGGAATTATATTCCACAAATGAAGATCTGGAACACTCTATCCAAACTCTCTTGTTATCTGAGTTTGGTGACTTTAAGCAGAAGCCTGAAGAAAAACTTGTTCAAACTTTCGATCGCTTCAATCATCTTTTGAGTAAGATGATAAAGCATGATATTGAAAGAAAGATAATTGAACAAAAGGTCACTTTCATGAACGACCTCAGACCTGAATGGATGGCTGTTGTATCAACCGTCAAAGCTCATGAACAGTTCAAGTCTTACTCTCTGGCAAAACTGGTGGGTATTTTAAAATCCCATGAGAATGCTTTATCAAAGGAAATGAATGTGGTCTCGGGTCTGGGTTCTTTAGCTCTTGTCTCCAAAGGAAAGAGTTCGGTTGAAGAAAAAGAGGTATTAGATCTTGTAGATTTTGATCTAACCGGCGAAGAATACGCCATGATGGTGTCAAATCCCAGAAAATTCATTAAGAAGAAATTCCCAGCCAACAAGAACCGAAACTGGCAGGGAAGTTATAGCGCCGAAAGGATCAAGGAGGAACCGAAGATGGTGTCAAATTCCAAAGAGTTAAAGAAGGAAGCTAAAGTTGGAGGAGATTCAGGATTCGACTGTCATTACTGTGGAGGCAAAAATCATTTTGCTAAAGACTGTATGCTAAGAAAGAAAGAAGAAAAGACAAACGAAGAAGACGAGGAAGTGAGCCTCCTGAGAAGATTGGAGGAAATAAAGAAAAGAAAGTCTGTTGTTAATAACTCTACCATGAATGCTTTGATTGTGCAGGGTACAAATAATAGTGATGAGTTTGGTGGTGTGGAGGTCTGGTCCACAGATTCTGAGGATGATGAAGTAAGGAAGCCTACTCACGGAAAAGCTATGCTGGCAAAAGCAGAACAGGCAACGGGGAGATGATTTGCAGTGATCGAGGGTGTGTCCCAAATGAGAGGATACATAACTGATGGGGGAGTTGAAGAAGAAAGAGAGCGAGAGGACAGATGTTTTGCTGCCAAGCCTGTTAGTGCTCAGATCAACGAATGTGATGAGTTGATCAAAAAGGTACAAAATATTCTTGCATCTCTAAAAATACCTGCTAATAATTATGAAAAGGAATTAAATAAACTAAAGTCAAAATTCTCAAGCATAAGTAGCAGTCTCACCCAAACTCGTGTCACAAATTTTAACCTAACTGATCAAATCAGCAGAATTTCTTCAAAGAGTGAGGAACGAAGGATGTGGATCGAGCAGAAGGAAAAGGAGTTAATTAGATCTAAAGATGATTCTATTTATTTGTAGAGAGACAATCTTAAACTTCTTAAACAGAGAAATGTTTTTTGTTTAATTGCTAAGAGACTCTATTTTAACATCACTCAGTTGCATCTTGATTGTGAAATAGAGAAGAAAATACATCGTATGATTTTACCTTTCCTTGAATTAAAGGAGGATGAAATCGATGGTGAAGCGTACAACTGTGAAAGTGTCGTATCTTCTGAAGAAGTGTCTCCAGCGTACAAAATAGGCATGGACAAAATTGAATCCTACATAAAGTCCAAGGACCACAAGGACATGCTCAAAAATCTGTTAGATGAAAATGATAGATTGAAATTGAGAGCCGAAACTATACAAAAATTTGACTCCTTGAATGCCAATTTAAGTTCAAAAAATAAAATTGATGTTGAAAATACATCTGAACTTATGAGGATGATGATATGAGTGAAATTTCTGTAGAAGATTTGGTAGACTGTTCTGAATTAGCCAAAAACGAACCCAAGTCCCACAAGAACCTAATTTTTGAAAACTCTGTTGACTTTGCTCGTTCCTCTACCGACAAATCCAAAGTTCTCAAAGCTAAAGTTATTGTATACCAAAAGGTTCAGACTACCCCAAATCAAGTCTACACTGTGCCGGAAGTCACTCCACAACAAACTGCAGAGTTAACTGCTATGGTAGAAGAAGACAATGCTGGTGGATGTGATGGATTCTTCTGGTCGGCCCCAATAGACAACGCAGACGAGACAAAGGGTCTATCTCAGAAAACCTCATGGAGAGTGAAAGGTAGATACATACCTGAACCACTAAATGAGCCTACAAAGTACGATGTGCCGAGCACAAGTGGAACTAAACCCTCTTTGGATGAACCAATGCAAACCACGAGTGATACTTCTTCAACAAAGAGTGAATGTTGTGCTCATGCTTCGAAAAGAAAGGCTAACATTCATAAAAATCCAAAAAAAGTGGTTGATCAAAAGCATCAAAGAAATCTGAGATATAAGAAGAATCTCTCCGAAAGAAAACGATTTTGGAACTCTCAGAATCCTGATTTTGTAAGGATTGAAAGGAAGTATAAATTAGAAGAAAACTCAAGGAACCAGAAGAACAATTCCGTTTCTCATCACAATACCAACCGAAAGGAAGGTTTCGGTCCTTCTACAGATAGGAACCGAAAGGGTAGTTTCGGTCCCTCGACTGAAAACAACCGAAAGGGTAGTTTCGGTCCATCATCCATCAACAACCGAAAGAGCGGTTTCGGTCCCTCATCCTACTACAACCAAAAGAGCGGTTTTGGTCCCTCATCCTACTACAACCGAAAGAACCGTTTCGGTCCCTCTACCTACAACAACCGAAAGGAGAGTTTTGGTCCCTCTACCTACAACAACCGAAAGGAGAGTTTCGGTCCCTCATCCTACAACAACCAAAAGAAGAGTTTCGGTCCCTCATCCCATGACAAACGAAATAGCAATTTCGGTCCTCATGCCTGCAAGTTTGATCAACAAAACCGGGAATCTAATATCTCTTCTAAATCCAATTCTCTAAATTCCAGTTCCTCAGTCAAAAACCCCAGTCCTCCTAAATCAACAAAAATTAAAGTTTTCACCATTAAAAGAAAAGATGAAACAACTTTGATTAAACGTACATATATGGTTGATATTTCTCTTACTATTCCCTATCCTGTAAAAGGATCACAAGGACCCAAGAAACTTTGGGTTCCTAAATCTGCTTAATATTTTGTAGGTTATTCGTGACGAGCAGTTTGACGAAGAATGGTACATCGATAGTGGCTCCTCACGTCACATGACAGGAAGGAAGGAGGAACTAAGAGAGTTTCGTTCTCTCAAACATGGTGGTATTGTAAAATATGGAAACAATTCTTTTGGAGCTATCAAAGGCTATGGAATGATCACTAATGGCGAGTTCTCCATAAGGAAGGTTGTGTATGTTGAAGGGCTCCAACACAACCTCATCAGCATATCACAGCTGGTGGTTGGTACCAGATTAAAAGTGCCATTCGACGATGAAGGCTCAGAAATTGTCGAAAAGAGCTCAAACAACATTCTATTGAAATTAAAGCGAAAAGGGGAAATGTATCCTTTGAATCTCAATCCTATAAGAGGTAAACCAGCTGTATGCTTACTCACAAAGGCTCACTCCGATGAAAGCTGGTTATGGCATAGAAGACTCTCTCATCTGAACTTCAAGGACATCAACAAGTTGGTCTTAGGTGATCACGTTCGAGGTCTACTAGTTCTAAAATTCGATAAAGAACACCTCTGTGCAACATGTGAAATGGGAAAGCAGAGTCGGCAGAGTCATCCTTCTATTATCAATACTAAGGTGATAGAACTTCTGCAATTACTGCACATTGATCTATGTGGTCCTTCGTCCATCGAAAGCATTGGGGGAAGCAAATACATTCTGGTTATTGTTGACGATATCTCGAGGTTTACATGGATTTTCTTTCTCAAGAAAAAATCTGAAGCTACTCCAAAGCTCAAGCTCTTCATTAAACAGATCGAGACGCAACTAAGAAAGGTAGTTCGTAATATAAGGAGCGACAATGGCCTGGAATTCAATAACAAAGACTTTGAAGGTTTTCTTGCTGAAAAAGGGACGACTCACAATTTCTCATCTCCCTATACTCCACAGCAAAATGGCATTGTTGAAAGGAGAAATAGGTCACTATGTGAAGCTGCTCGTACCATGTTATGCTTCGCATCCCTGCCGTTGTATTTCTGGGCTGATGCAATAGCGGCTGCATGTTATACTCAGAATCGATCATACTTGAATAAATGGTTCTCCATTACTCCTTACGAGATCCTGAATAATTGAAAACCAAATGTGAAATTCTTTCATGTGTGCGGTTCAAGATCTTTCATTTTCAACTCCGAAGAGAATCAAAACAAGTTCGATGTTAAGGTAGATGAAGGAATTTTCTTAGGTTACTCCCTGAACTCCAAGGCGTATAGAGTTCTCAATAAACGCTTGAAGAAAATTGAAGAAACATACTATGTCACTTTTGACGATAGTTATGTTAAGAAGTTGAAACCAACAGAAGATGCATCACAAGACATATTTCCAAAGAATGGTCAGGTTACTATCTCCATCTCGAATCTTTTCGACCAATTCATGCTCTTGTTTAATGAACCTCAAAAGGCGATTGACTCTGAATCAACTGCAAAAGACAACAAAGTTGATAATCTGAAACAAGTTATAGACGATGATGCTAAGAAGATGGTTGAAGATCAATCCAAAGACACCGAAGGCGCAGAAGCAACCGAACCTTCTGGTTACTATCCTACTGTCCAGGGGAAGGGTTCCTCTACTCATCATGATCAAGGTCCTTCATTCCAGGGGGAGAACTCATCGCCAAATACATCAAGCTCTACTGAAATTCCAGCCAATGAAGGAGATACAAATGATGGTCATGAACAGGACTTATTCTTCGAGGGGGAGAACACCAATGTTGGTGATGATGACACCATGTCTGAACTGGAGGAAGAAATCCATGCTGAACTGGATCCTATTTATGATCCAAAGTTTCCTCTACTTATCAAATGGACCAAAGATCATCCTCAAACTCAAATTATTGGGGAATCCTCAGAAAAAGTGTTAACTCGCTCTCAAATCAAAGCGAAACAGGCTGCACTTTTTTCAAAAGTAGAGTTCTGCATGTTCAATTCATTCGTTTCTAAAATTGAACCATAGACTGTTAACTCAGCTCTTGATCTTTCAGACTGGGTTCAAGCCATGTAGGATGAGTTAAATGAGTTTGAACGAAACAAGGTATGGCGTCTTATTCCAACTCCAAAGGATGCTTCGGTTGTCGGTCTCAAATGGGTATTTAGAAACAAGATGGACAAAGAAGGTAATTTCATTCGTAACAAAGAAAGACTGGTGGTCAAAGGATATTGTCAGGAAGAAGGAATTGATTATGAAGAAACCT